>NC_089843.1:109627289-109927289 GCF_035609145.1 Eleutherodactylus coqui | reverse complement strand
GGCACAGGATTGGATTTCTCATAGCTTCTGTATAGCATTGTGGGCTATTGCCCCACCCTTTTAAAGAGTGTTGCTGCCTGGCCGTGCCAAGCCTCTGCAGTGTGTGCCTGTGGTTCCTCCTCATGGCAGACGCACTTATAAATAGACATGAGGGTGGTGTGGCTATGAGGTCAGCGTGTGGCATGAGGGCAGCTGAAGGCTGTGCAGGGACACTTTGGTGTGCGCTGTGGACACTGGGTCGTGCGGGGGGGATTGGGCAGCATGTTACCCAGGAGAAGTGGCAGCGGAGTGTCATGTAGGCAGTGATTGTGCTTTGTTGGAGGTAGTGTGGTGCTTAGCTAAGGTATGCCTTGCTAATGAGGGTTTTTCAGAAGTAAAAATTGTTGGAAGGAGGGGGGGCACTCTTGCCGCTATTGTGGCTTAATAGTGGGACCTGGGAACTTGAGATGTAGCCCAACATGTAGCCCCTTGCCTGCCCTATCCGTTGCTGTGTCGTTCCCATCACTTTCTTGAATTGCCCAGATTTTCACAAATGAAAACCTTAGCGAGCATCGGCGATATACAAAAATGCTCGGGTCGCCCATTGACTTCAATGGGGTTCGTTACTCGAAACGAACCCTCGAGCATCGCGAAAAGTTCGTCTCGAGTAACGAGCACCCGAGCATTTTGGTGCTCGCCCATCTCTAGTCATTAATTTGCTGCTGGTCTGCCTCTATATCCTCAGAGCAGACACCACGCTGCAGCTCCACCAGTGCAGGTAAGTACAAACAAACATAATACGTTCTACTCAGAACATTTCCCTTAGCTGTAGTACATGGTTCCCAGGAAAAGATAGGGATAAATAAAGCATTATGTGGCCAGCCTAATGAGAAAAGCAAAGAAGCATTCACACCCATTCACACAAAATGTTGTATAAGTAAAGGAATGCATGCATCACAACTAAGGTTATACATGTAATGCTAATGACAAAACCAAGAAAACCTAATACATCTTCACGCCACTCTTTGATTACAATCATTTAGCCAGTTGTGAATGCACCCTTCCTGTGATGTTGAGTAATGGCAGACTGGCCAGGCAGTTTGGAGATTGGTATGCCTTCCTCTTCCTGTAACAACAACACATTATTTTCTTTAAGGCCATGTAGCATCATTTTGATCAGTGCATCATCACTACTGACCATTTTAGTTGATAAATGTCTTTGGTTTGCAGCCACTCCACAGGCATCAAGGGACTGATCTCCATACAGTGCCTGCTAACAGCATACACCATTTGGTATTCCATGATTGCTCTCTGCTGCTGGCTTAGAGTGACTTAGCCTCTGCAACATATGTAACATGGAATTCACCATGTAGGCATGTCACAGATGAGGCAGTTGGATGGTAGCCTGAATTGTCACTGTATCTTCATCAGGCGTGAGACAGCTGGGTTTCAACATTGAAAGTGCAAGTTCAGTTTCCGGGCCTTTTACAGCAGTGGGTGAAAACATAGGTAATTGTTTTGGAAATGCTACACTTCCAGTTTCATTTCATGAGCCAGGCAAGATACATGTATGAGATTGCCAAGGCATAGGTCTGCCAGCAGGTTGGCTCAATTGTCACGCACAACCATGCCTGGCTTCAGATTGTGTGGGGTCAACCATTTTTCAGCCTGGAATTGCAGAGCTGCCAACAGCTTTATGGCCATGTGACCATGTGCCACATACAGATATCTGTGCCAATATGGAGGATATTAGAATGTGGTACAAGAGGTGGAGGAAGAGAATGAGGAAAAGAAGGTTGGTGAAAAGGAACATACACAGATTAATATCCCGCAAGTCTAGGGGGTATTATGAAATGTGGACCACCATTCTTGGCATCATGCCCCACCTGCAGGACACTGATCCAGTGTGCTGTTAAGGATTAGAGATGAGCGAGCGTACTCGGAAAAGCACTACTCGCTCGAGTAATTTGCTTTATCCGAATATCGCTGTGCTCGTCCCTGAAGATTCGGGTGCCGCTGCGGCTGACAGGTGAGTCGCAGCGGGGAGCAGGGGAGAGCGGGCGGGAGAGAGGGAGAGAAAGATCTCCCCTCCGTTCCTCCCCGCTCTCCCCTGCAGCTCCCCGCTCCGTGTCAGCACCCGAATCTTCAGGGACGAGCACAGTGATACTCGGATAAAGCAAATTACTCGAGCGAGTAGTGCTTTTCCGAGTACGCTCGCTCATCTCTATTAAGGATATGTAATGCCTCTGGCTATGCTTGCTGGACCACATGTCAATGATCAAGTCCACCCTGCCAGTGACAGCATTCTGCAATGCAGTGGCATGTTATCACTCACATGGAAGTGCAGGACAGGGAAGAATTATTAGACAAAGAAATGTCAGCTGAGCATTTGATACTGTGGGTTAGCATGGAGCATCGTGTTGCAGAAGGCTTTTGTGCACATTTACCTGTTAGGTAACATTTCCATTTCAAGTAGCTGTGCAATGCTTGCATTCAGGCTCTGCGTTCATGTATGGTTGGGGTAGTATATATTTTTTTTACGTTTTGGTAGCTGGGGGATAAGAGTCTGGATGCTAACCTGGACAAGCTGGAATATGGAGTAGGTGTTAATGTCAGTGAAGGTGGTGGTGATGGTGGTGGCTCAACTCCTGCTCTCCATTTACCACTCTTGCATCTGAAGCCTGACCATGCACTGACCCCCTTCAGTGCACTCAATGTCTTGGACTTCTCGCTCTGCTTGTTTGACATACATCACACTGAATGATCAAACAGCTCCTCAGGCTGATTCATGTGGATTGCTTCAAAAGGTAGAGTAAATTTGACACAGGGTGAAGAAAACTGGTGCAGAATGACTACTATGAGGGAGGAAGATGGGTTGGTGATAGTTGAGGCATGTTGTACCATCCACTCTATTACCTGTTCTGCATACAATGAATATAATGCATGGGTCGAACTACTTCTAAGGAATGACAGCTGGCTTGCCTCATCTCCTGCAAAACGTGGAGCTGTCGCTTCAGTGGAAGGTCATCTTCTACCACCACCACTACCGACACTTCCCCTACCGCTTGCTTTCTTCATTTTTCCTTTTAATTAATTATTTTACTTTAGTTTTATGTGACTTATTAGCAAACTTTGTAGTTTGCAGAAAATCAAAGCTACTGGAAATTATTTGTAGTCGCTGGACTGGAGACTTTGAAGGTCTGAGGCCACTAACATACACTGTTTGTTTTGTTGTTTCCCTGTTCGGGTTTCTTTTCATTTTATGTTCACAAAACAAATACCACCAAGTAAATAGGCTGCAGTCCTTGGGAAACATAATTTGTGAAAACAGAAAGCCACAGAGAATAGCTTATATCTGCGTGAGGTGTCTCTGTTTGGTGCAGTAAAATTGAAATCCCCTCACCACACTCCTAGCTGCATAAGGCCTGCAAATAATTTGTAGTGGCTAGACTATTGACTTTCAATGACATCTGAGGTGACAAACAATGAACTGCAATATTCCCCAAGACAAAGCGTTGTTTATCTGCTTTACTGCTTTATACAGTCACAACAGCAGAAACATACCCTCTCTGTGGTACAGACCACGTTTTGTATAGGCATATAAATGTGGTGCAGCTTCTTTCTCAGCTCCCTCCAACAGGACCCTGCTTAAGTACTCTGCTGGCATAGAGGCTTTCTTAGCAGGAATATATCTTCTATATAATATCTGTCCCCAGCAGACCACATTTTATATAGGCATGTAAATGCAATGCAGCTTTTCTGTCCTGTGCTTAACTGTAAAATGGCCCCTGGTTACACTGTGCTTATGTTATATATGGCTTGGTCATGTGATGCAGACATCCAATGAAACTGCTGCCCATATGCAAGATAAAAACACATTTGGTAATGCCATCAAGGTGCCCCAGCTGCTGATTGGCTGCACACTGTAAGAGGCAATATTGGAATTCCATTTTTGTGCAATTGTTGCCAAAAATCAGGTTGGACTTACCCGATTTGATTTGGCAAATATCAGGACAATTTTGTCATCCGGCTTATCAAGATGAGCAACACTAATTATAGCATTATGGGTACTATTACAGGGGACATTATGGCAATTGCTACAGAAGACATTATGGTTGCTATTGCTGAAGACATTATGATTACTACAGGGGACATTATGGCTTCTATAACGGGATATTATAGTTTGGTATTACTAAAGGAGAGCAGTATTGTTATACATTATTATAAGGGAACATTATGGCTATTTATTATTAGAGAGACAGTATGGCTATTTATACTACAGGGGACATATAGATATAAATTACTATACTACAAGCGGCAGTATAAATATTATTACAAGGAGACAGTATGGCTATGTATTACTGCAGGGGACAGTATGGATATATATTGCTACAAGGGGGTGAGAGTATGGCTATTTATTACCACAAAGGAACAGTATGGCTATATATTACTACAGGGGAACAAAACAGTTATTTGGTTACTATAGGGGAACAGTATGGCAATGTATTACCACAGGGGAACCGAATAACTATTTATTGCTACAGGGAAATAATATGGCTATTGATTGCTACAGGAAGATGGTGTGGATCATTTTTCATTATAGGTGTGTAGGAGGACAGTGCAGCTTGTTATTTACTACTCGGAGCTCTATGAGTTGCACTGTTACACAGTATTTAGGGGAAACCATGTATGGCACTATTAAAAATTTATCTTAATATAAGGATTACAGATATGAAAAAGCAAAGAGCCAAAGACACCTGTGTGGCAACCTTTGAAGAGGCAAGTTGTGTCCAGGACAAGTTGTCATGTCAGTCTGGACTGGATGGAGAAGAAAACAACAATGCTTATTAGAGATGACATCATGTGTGAGTCACAATGTCTTTGTTTATTCTGCCAGTGGCTGCCTCTGATAAGTCATGTAGTCACTGTATGGTCTGTATAGTGATGATGAATAGCAGCATTCTTGTTTGTCAACTGACAACTTCAATCATACTTAATGATTGTTCAGGTCGTATTAGGAAGTACAAAATAAGATAGCAGGTGCTGACTTGACTTTACAATTTATCTCTTTATTGATCTTCCTTCTAGTTCTGTATCTATGTACTGAGCTTGGTTATGATGCTGACTTTTATTATTTGATTATTAGTTTAGAGATAGAGATGAGCGAGCGTACTCGGCCATGCCCCTTTTTCACTTGAGCACCGCGATTTTCGAGTACTTCTCTACTCGGGTGAAAAGATTCGGGGGGCGCCGTGGGTGAGCAGGGGGTTGCAGAGGGGAGTGGGGGGGAGTGTTAGAGAGAGAGAGCCTCCCCCTGTTCCCCACTGCTACCCCCCGCTCCACCACGCCATCCCCCGCTCCCCGGCGCCCCCCGAATCTTTGCACCGAGTAGCCAGGTACTCGAAAATAGCGATGCTCGATCGAGTAATTACTCGAAACGAGTACGTTCTCTCATCTCTATTTAGAGATAATCTTCTGCAGCATACTATGTCACGGGCATTTTACATGCATAATTTAATAACTCAGGTAGGGAAAATGTTAAAAATTTGAGTCGTACCCATGAAAGCAGCTCCTCCTGGTAATTTGGACATTGGCCACCATCAGACATTTTGTGCAGGCTAGTGAGATCTAAGCAGAAAAGGTTTTAGAAGTCCTCATTTATTGTATTTGCCTAAAAGATAGCAGCCAATGATACTTTCAGCTCAAAAAGTAAGGCAAAGTTTGGCCCTATTTTTCCTGCAGTATTGGGGGGAATAATATTGTATGCAGACTGGTGAGTACTGTAGACATGCATAAAAGCCGAATTTCAAAAAAGTTAGGACACTGTTTAAATTGTAACTGTAAATAAATGTAAGGATTAAAATAATGCAATCATCTGGAAAACACATCTAACTGTATTTAATCCACAATAGAGCATAGAACACATATCAAATTAAACAGTAACATCATTCAGAAATAGATGGCAACAACACATCTGAAAAAAGTTCAGACAGAGCCATGTCTACTACTGTGCAGAATCCCCTCGCCTTTCTACAACAGTCTGTAAACATCTGGGAAGTGAGGAGACCAATCACTGGAATTTTCGGAGAGCAATGTTGTCCTATTATTGTCTGATGTAGGATTCTAGCTGCTCAACAGTCCTGCATCGTCTTCGACAGATTTTTTGTTTCATAAGGGGCTAAATGTTTTTCATTGGTGAAAGGGCTGGATTGTACTTCAGGACCTGGACTCCTTTTCTGTATTGGAGTATGTGGAGAATATATTTACTTTATTCTTTTTTTGTACCCTCCCTTCTGTCTCCATTTTCCTTGATCCCATACTGTTGAAATTTACAGTTTTTATACTTATTTTACTTGTGGTCAATATTTGCCCGACAGAGAATTAACTTCCTTCTTTTTTATATTTCTATATTACTCTGTGTTATTGCTGTTTTACTCTCTGCAATGTGAATTAAAGATACTGGATAATAAAGCTGTGTGCCCTGTTAAGGGATTGTTTGTCGCTAGCAATAACTGCCAAGCTCAATATAATTAAATACTCTGCAACTGCCAAGCCTATACCTTTTGTGACTGTAACTATTAAGCTGTATGCTGCCTATGAAATAATGTTATTCATGTTTATTGCTGTATGTCCATCTCCATTACTGTGCCATCCTCAAGTAGGATCTCAAAGTAAGGTTCAAACATTAAGCAGACCTTTTACACCATTGTTGTGGCAACCAATGATTAATTGTAATACGTGGGAGAACACAGCAGCAACTGTTTGATTCACTTGCGGAACCACAAAGAAGTTAAACCTTACAGAGTTAATAACTAAAATCAATATACTTCCCTGGTAACGCCTGGACTAGGTCCTCCAAAAAGAAACACAGTTCTTATAGCCACTATTTGCTACGGCAAAGAGATGGCTTGAATAGAGGGATTCCTACAGTTTGGGTGGTTTCACATAAAGGTTTTTGTAGCAGTTATTGATTCAGTTTTTATGCCTTTTTTGAGCCAAAGCTAGAAGTAGCACAAAAGGCACCTGAAATATAAAGGGCGGACTTATACTTCTCCTTGCTGTTGGATACACTTCTTACTTTGGCTTAGAAAAAAACATACGAAAAACCTGTCTGTGAAACCATATGAAAGGGACTAACAAACAATAAATTTAAAAAAACTGCTCATAAAACAACAAATGAACCTACAGATGTATCAGCGCTAACGCATCTCATGTTCGAAGTGAATGGCAACAGTCACTCTTTGTGTAGCGTCCGCACTACAGGAGTTACAGAGCTCACCTGATTTCTCAGGTAAAGATAAAGTCCCCTGGTCTCCTAGGTTGATGTCACATTTTTGCAGGGTGGTTTGCCATTGCCTTCCCCAGTCATCTTTTACCCCCCCCCCCTCCCCACAGCCACCTTCCCCCTCCCTTAGCAAGCTGGGTACTCATTTTACCAACTTCGGAAAGATGGAAGGCTGAGTCAATATTGAGCAGGCTACATGAATCATGTGGGGATTGAACATGCAACCCTCAGGTCATGAGTGAGAGCTTAGGACTGCATTTATGCTGCCTTAACACTCTGCACCCTTCTCAATTAACAATCCTACAACTGAATAACCTACTGCATCCTTCTGTCACTCCAGTTCCCCTGGTCCCTATAACTTCCAGGCACCGCTGGCCATATGCCATCTAAGCATGTGACTGCTGTGGCCAATCATTGGACTTAGTTGTACCAACACTAAGGCTGATTATCACAAAGGTTGTTTTTTAACTTTACACACAGAGCAATCTCTTTAACTCAGCATTACCTAATATAATATTGGAAAATAGGATTTGTAAACCAAATGATCCGATTATGTTTTATTTACATACATATGGAAAGCAATATATATGTTGAGATGGCAAGCATTGGTTATTATATATGATCAAAAGATAGAATACAAAGACATTTGATTACTAATATCGCAAATAAAAAGATATATTTACATTATCCCGTTGTTCTAAGTGAGTTATAAATAACAATGACTAGCCTTACAGAGCACATAATGATAATAAATAGCTCTATCGCTTAATATGACATTGTCAAGGTTAAATTGCCAATATATGTGTATCCCACTTGTCAGAAATGTTAGAGTCTTACAGTAAATTGATTGGTAGTCCTTCGTCTTGAATTCAACTGTCCTGAGAACACAAAGTGTAAAAACAATAAAAATGATAGTCATTGTCCATGCCTCATTGGCCTCATCTTGGCACTTTTGTTTGACAACAAAAGCACAAGGCATTTAAGGGCATAAGCTGCCATATTGTATGGAATGGATCATTGGCAAAATAGAACCATTAGACATAAGTGCATGTCTAACTTAGTTCAGCGATAATAAATGAATATAATTTAGTATTGCATTTCTGAATAACACATTCTGAGCCACTGTACTGGTAGAACAGTTTATCAGCTATGAACCAGTAATATTCAGAACAAAGCTCAAATAAAGTAGTAAGAATATAGGCATGAAATGTGGAATATAGAATTGCTATTTAGAAAGTTTGGGAATAATATATTTACTTTAAAAAAATGAAATAATTGTGAATTTAATAGATATGTTTTATAGAACAATTTGTTAAAAATTAGTGTTTACAATGAATAAACTTTATCATTTGACCTTGCATGTTCTAATATGATGGGGTGCTTACTATCTGTAATTTTACAAATCTCTAGGTAAACTCAAAATGAGTGACTACTCTTGACCACCATTTTCTTTTTTATTTTATTTCAGTAGTTATACCTTTCTGTTCTGATCTATTTCTTAATATAGTTTAGGAGCAGTTGAAGCTCTGCCTCTCTAATACATGGCTCCAAATCCTCTCATACTGCAGTCAAATGATAAATTATAGTTAAACAGTAAAATTTGGGCAGTACCCAGGAGAGCTTACTAATAGTGATGAGTACTAATGATCAAACTTTTAAAAAGTTTGGTTTGGCTAGTTCGCTGAACTTTTGCAAAACGTTTGTTTTAGTTTGAACCAAACTGGAAGTTCACAGAAACCCCTAAAATTAGAATATGACACTGTCAAAGAATCATGATAGCACTGTATAATAACGTGAGAGAGTGTTATACATGGCTTTTTTGGATTTTAATATTATAGAATAGTGTTCAGGACTATTGTTGAGCAAATTGAACTAGTAGAACCCTGTTTTGGGTAGAACTTTGCTAAAAGCTCAGTTTGGGTTTCTGCCAAACCAAGCTTTTAGCAATATTCGACCCGAAACAGGGTTTTACTGGTCCAGTTCTCTTGACACTACTTACTAAATATGATAAACAACATAAATGGTTTGACGCGTTTCTGTCAGCCATCTAACTTCATCAGGAAGATATAGGTCTTCAAAGTTAGATCTCAGGATGTAAGGATCTATGCTATAACTACCACTAGTAAGCTGCTACCTAGCTAGAACTCAAGATGTAAAGATCTATGCTATAACTAGCACTAGTAAGCTGCTACCTAGCTAGAGCTCAAGATGTAAGGATCTATGATAAAGTGAACCAGAGGCACAATCACCCCCGGTCACAAATCTAAGGCCCGGAGCCCAATCCTCCCAGGCCCCAAAAAAAGCAAATGAATTTTAAATTAAAAGGCAGCACGGACAGCCCTGATGATGGAGGACAGCCTGCTGTACTTACTAAATATGGTTTATGCATTGAACTAAATAATGACCCAATATGCAGTAAACTCCTAAGTTTCCTCTTGTGGTGTCCAAACTTTGTCATTCAACTCGATGACCATACAAGTGATTTGTAGTTCTGTATCTGAAAAATTGAGCACTGTTAATAAAATGCAATAGCCACTTCTTACAGATGGCTCTCATGTGCACTGGGCAACAATGTTTTATGTAAATTTGGCATAATTAATGAAGGAAACTGTAAAGGATACCTTTATCATTTGTGATTGATCTTCATCTTCTTTAAACTGGCCAATTAGTCTTGCACTCTAATGGAAATCAGCAAATTGTGGTGTTATGTCACATACCAGAAGCAGATCCCACTGCTGTTACCAATTTGTCACATAACAGGTTTTCCCTACACATGATGCGAGAACCATATGGAGTTAATCTACACTCAGTCCCTTTATTTGGCACTTATTGCAAGATGCAGCAAAAATGACACCCCAACACAGTCTTATTTGCTCCAAAATGCACATTGCAACCAATTACCATGTGATTCTATATTATGAGGCCAATCAGATGCTTCACTTCAGATACCAGCTGATACACACAGGCACTTACTGTGCTCTATCAGTCAAAGGTTTAACACTCTAGTAAAGGCCATATGTTCTATAGAACATACAAGGATGCACTGATTAAAGTTTTAAGCTTTAATACAAAAAGTGTAGTGCTTAAAAAGATAAACTAAAAATGTCATGCTGTATATACAAAGCAAACTATTTACAAAATAAAAGGGAATAAAAGAAGAATAACAGAACATTCTTTAGTTTGGTTAAGATTCAGTCTTGAAGAGATATGCTGATAATATCTCGGGTAAGAGGTTATGACTATCATGTTTCTGGACATATCTTTACAAGTCTATTGATACCAAACATGAGAGTCACATCTTAATAAATTGGCCTGATATTGAGTTCTAGGGTTCCTGTGGAGCCCCAACCTTGATGTTTGAGACATATGATGTAGTTGAATCTTCTGGTCATTAAAACCACATTAAAACCTTATCTGTGGGTAAACAGAAATGAATTATGTAATAGAGGTCTTTGTATTATTTTTCCTTTGTCCTTCAAGGACACTGTTATCAGCACATAGCATGTGGAAATAAGTAGACCACCCTCAACCCTCTTTCATGTTTACATTAGTTACAAATTCTTTATAAGTAATTTGAGTGATGTTTACCCTTCCTTACAATTCAATGGTGGTGTTTAGATGCAGATTGCCAGCTAAAAAAGATATTCCCTAAGCAAACCTGTCTGAACACGCTCATCTTAAGCCTGGTTATGACACAATGATTATCACTCAAAAATCTTTTGAGCAATTTTTGAGCGATAATCGGTGTGCTTTTTTTTACAGTGCAAGGTGATCGCTCAAACGTTGAGCAATCACCTTGCGCACCGAGCAAGGGATGCAGAAGACAAGTGGGGCCGTTTGTCTTCTGCATCCAGCTGTTCTCTGCTTGAAGCGCCTGGCTGTTATACAGCCAAACACTCCGAGCAGGGAATGAAGAATACAGCTGGACCGCTGTGTTCTTCATACCCCGCCTGTCTTCAGGTAGTGGGATACAGCTGAAACAATACTATCAGCTGTATCCTGCTGTGAATTCCTGATAACTGATCACTGATCTTACAGCATTCTGGAAGATCAGCGATGGCTTAATTTAAACTGCACGATGTCAGTGCAGTTAGACACAACGCTTATCGCTTAAAAGACGGCTTTGAGCGATTTTTGAGCAAAAATCATTGTGTCTAAAAGGGCTTTAAGTGTGGTCTTTACTAATTCCAATGCAAAAATAATGCAACCGAAAAAATTAAAATGACTAAATTAACTCTGTTACATCTGTATGCATAAACAATATTTGTATCTAGACTCATTTTAATAGCAGAAATGTAGAGTAGCAGGCAATCCATTAGCCTGTATAAAAATAAACCATAATATGGCAGTTAGTATACAGTGGAGACATTATTATTACAGCTATGATGCAAAGAATAAACTCTAGTGGCTGATGCATAATAAAGGTTTTATCAAATAGTGCAAATTGCAAGTCTCTTCTCTCATTACACAAACCAAAATAACCGCATCCTGATCTCTTGACTACAGTAAATTGTAGGTCCCGTTCTGATAATTAGTACCGCATGCTAACCCCAATCTGGTGTCTGCTGAACATTATGAGCTCTAATTTTATACTTAGCAACCTCTAGAAATTCACTATGTTATCTTGTAAAAATATGTTCTACAAACGGGCGGACAAACTTAGATGGAGATTACATTTTTTCAGCGTTGGCCGTCTGTAAAGCCTCTACAGCCTCTTTCCTCACTGTACATTGCATTGATCACCGCTCTATACAGCAGCCACATGATCTCGTAAAGTGGCGACTTATATTGATAAATCTGGAACTGTCCGTTTACAATACCATATAAATTGGGTGTAGCTACCATGTGACCGAGCACAGCAGAGGGTCGGACAAAGTGAGGGTCATGTAAGTCCATATACAAATAATGAAGTTAACTGAATTGTCACTAATTAATTTAACATTTTGTTTTTTAGTAAGGACTCATTCACATATATTTCAATCCTATTGTCTCTTTTCCCTTTGATGTAGCACAAAAACTTTAGAGGGAAAATAACAAAACTGATGCAATAATTTCCCAGGGGGAGCTCATTTTGCATCCTGCAGCATCAGTTTTGCCCCCTGATGTTCCTCTGAACTGAACAAACACTGCATAAGTGTCTCTGTCAAGCTATGGGCAAGTGCATAAAGTAGACAATGTTCTTACTAGTTATATCCAGGTCAGAAGAAAAATAACTGGCTGGGCAGTTCCATATGAAGGCACCCTAGTTTATGGCGAATGATAAAATAAAATATAATCCCCAACAACCCAACAGGTCTCCAGGGGTGTAAGGACAGGGTACAGAAGCTGTAATCAAATCTATGCCCTGGTGTATAAGTAAAACCAATAGCCTCTCTTCCACTAGTCTTAAAGGGGTTATCCCAATAAAAACAAATATCACCTATCCACAGGATTTATAAATGTTTGCTGGGGGTCTGACCACTAGGACACACAGGGATCACAATAAAGGTGTACCCCTGAATTCCCCAAGAGAACAAAGTGGTGGTGTGCATGCATGGCCACCACTCCATTCTCCTCTGAGACTCAGCCTGGATTCACGTAGCTATATGCATATTGTGCCCAATAAGCTCTGGCACAAGTCACATCAGACCACACACAATATGCTATAAGATTGCCATGGACCCAGCACACCACATGTCCAGTTCTCATCAATGAAAACATATAAGAATCGGACATCCAGCGTATCGCCAACAGTCCATGTTAAAAACTGTGCGAATAGCTTCATAGCCTCTTATGAAGCTGTGTGCTGGCCATAGACTGCACAGACAGTGCATGGCCTGTGAATGGACTCTAATGGAGATAGTGGGGCACATTGCTTAGCTAAGTCCCATAGAAGTGAATTAAGTAGTGATCACGCATATAAACCCCCACTTCATTCTCCCGGGTAACTCAGAGGTGTGCAAGTATAGTTCTATGTGCAGACATGTGCGCAAATGTATCAAACTTACTGCAAATACAAATACACTGATGCGAGCGTATTTGCACATGCACTCATCTGAAGCCTCCCTAACATGAATGTCAACAGAAATTGTGAGCATGGGTTCTGTTTTGCATTGGGGCTCTCGACTTTCAAGTTTTACATCCCACAGTGTAAACAGTCGTGCATAATCTGAAGGATTTCGCTTCTGACAAGATATTCAGTAGTTTATAAACACCTGTTAATTTATCAGCAGCTAGCGAGCGTTAATTTTCTTTTTAATTACTGCCTTTCTTACGAATGTAGCTTCTCATGTTACTATTATGCACAGGAGAGCAATGCTTTTCTGCAAGAGATACTTAAAGTCTATCTTTTTTGGAAACCTTTATTTTCAGTGTTCTCATAATGTAATTTTCCTAATTTACATCAATGTAGCAAAGAAAGCTATTATAGCCCTTGTACAGGCTGATAACACAAGTGTAGCTGGAATGCATTCCTATTTCAATTTGTCTTTACAGATAGGGCGACAACCTCTTGCAATGTTTTTATTCTATTAGAATGAAAATAGCAAACGTTGCTAAAGCAAAATGATGTGATTTAACCTGATAAATTCCTTATAATCGAGGTTCAAAAGAAATGCAATAATATTTTTTAAGTGCCGAAATTGCTAGAGGATTTCAGAAACATACATCTAAATACGAAATTTAATGAATCATAGTTGAATACTCCGTGGTACATGATATGCAGTAATGAGCAAGATTTTCCCCAAGAGAATCCAGGCATATAGCTGTGCAATGATTTAGTATAAGCTGGAAACACAGCCGGAAAGGTTTAGTGTACTGTTCCATTTCATTTCCAAATCAGCTCTCAGATTTACTCCACACTAGTTCTTATTGTGTCCTAATTTCCTAGCTGTGAAAAATCTCATTTTGTGTCCTTCTATTCACCTTCCTCTTTCTATGGTTCGCATATGCCACTACATTTTGCTCATGGTTTTTGCACACCTACATTCATTACATTCATTTGTCATCTTTCTGGCACATTTTGTAAATGCAACTTTTACGCTTGTCATTACAGTGAGTAATATATAGATAGGACCATTATTAATTTTTTTTAATATCACCCCAATCCACATATTGTAATTCACTCTCAAAGAGTTATTCCCATCATAGAATGCTTTAATTTGATGATAGAATATCCTGAACAATCTGATTGGTGGGAGTCCAATCACTGGAACTCCCATGGATCTGACATACAAAGAAACTGAGGTATTGATTCTGTGTAGAGGTGTTCTAAAAACATTTTGTCAAATCTATTCAGTCCTGTCAAGGGAAACTAACCAACAGATTAAGGAAAAGGAAACAGGGATAGGCTTAATGACGTGTAGAATACAGGGGGTTAGTGAGTAGATAGATTTATGAAACAATACGATTGATGGTAGTAGAAATGGAAAAGAGGCCTGATATTCTTTTCTGGTCTGTCCTAACTGAATTTGCTAATTAAGTGGAGCACCCACCCCGAAAAGGATAACCCCACTTTTGGAACCTCACTTGATCCCCTGTGTGTTACTAGGTGTTAAATGAAAGAGAAGGAATATGCAAGGACATGGCAGAACCAAAAAACAAATAAACAAAGAGAGATCAAGAGTGATAATAGTCAGAACCAAAGAGAATAATAGACAGACAAAGTACAAAGTCAAAAAAGGAAGGCAGTACAAGAAACACTCAGAAACAATGGCTAACAAAGCCAACTAATGTGCCAGACCAGTACACAAATTCATTAGCAGCATACTCTGTAAACAGGAGCAGGAATAAATACCCTAAGCAAACTACTGATAGGGTGACTGAGACAACCCACAGCTCAGCCAGCCTATCAGTGTTAAAACAGAAGGACGTTTTATATACCTCGGCGTCCAGAGCTGAATGACCCTGTGCATTCACCATGAGGTGCATCACATGGTTTGCGCTGATGCCCTGACATTATCCTAGTTTCAGGTATGTGCCCGGTTACTGACGGTGCCATGACATCCCTTTACATGTGACGACAATCAGGCATGAACTTTCGTTAGAGTGCTTGTTTGGCCAATCACCAGGCCGCATAAAGCTAAACAGTGGTCCCATAGGTTACAATATTAATCAGTTCCAGGATGACTAATGTAAGTGTAACCACCTCCTGGTTGTCCATAGGTGACCTATGCCTAGTATAAAAGGTGGGTAACACTTCAGGAACTGGTTAACCTATTGTAATTTAAAACAATGATTCTACTGAAAACTGGTAATTGATTCTGAAGCCCCCAAAATATGAGAACAAAATAAGAAATAAATGAATTTCAAAGAAAGATAAAAGATAAATAATATACTGTAGGTAAGTCCTTACATAATGTATTAAAGCCAGAGAGCAATGCTAGAAGCTGTACCTTCTATGCTGAGAACAAAAGCTTCTTCAGGGTCTTCTGTAGTACACATATGGTATACAGGAAAATATAATAAACCATTCTCATCTGAAGGAGCAGTTCATCCTGGCACAGGTACAGGACAAGTAGTACCGCACTGTACTGTGGCATTGTATATTGAATGTGATTTTAAGTTACAGTGGTCCAGGTACGACTATTGTATGCTAAATGTGTCTCTAGAAGTAACTTGAGGGATCACTGGAAAACAGTTCAACATAGTTTTGATATTCCAAGATTTCTCTGACAGGAAAGTATTTATGATCTCACTTCATGACATGTTCTACTAATACTGCAGTGGTTTAAATCCTTAAAAATGTAGATTATGGATCTCTTGATCTTCTTGACATTTTTTTCTTTTGTCAGGACAAATAGAAAAAAATAGTATTCATTTTTACTTTATTTCATATCTAGAATCTATACATTACTTTTACTATACTATTACTTGCAATGCCCTTTAAATTTCTCCAATATGGAAGTCACGTGGGAGTAGCCACAAATATTGCTTTTGGCACTCAGTAATCCTTAGTCGGACTTAAAAGTATATAAAAGGTAGTCCAAATTAATTCCCATAGGAAGAGGACAACAGATTGTGGCACGGAATATTCCATTTCAATTTGTCATTATATACAAAGATGTGATCATAATTTTGCAGGGTTCAAAAAGTGAAATCCACTTCCTTTCTGGCTCAACATTTGTATAGAGCTTGCTTTAGTGATTTGCATTCTATGAAGTATCAACTTTGCTCTTTGCACTATACAGAAACCATGCATATGGTTTCTGTATAGTGCAAAGGGTAAAGTTGACAAGGTTTTTTGTGTAAAAAACAAACAAACAATCCAACAGCCTTGGATTAGCTCTATAATACACTGGGACAGTTACTGTGTTTAATATGGAGCTAATCAGAGGCCCAATGCACAAGGGCGGATTTTTGCTGCAGAATCCATTGTGGGTATCTGACCTCAGATTCCGCAGCAATATCTGTCCATAGCATACAATGTAAAATGATTCTTCCACGCACACGGGTGGAAAACACTTTCAATTTCCGCTCGCAGAGGTAGAATCGCAGCATGCTTTATTTTCGTGTGGGACTCACATGGACGGTTTCCATTGCAGTCAATGGAAGCCATCCAACCCGCAGCGATTCTAAGATGTCAATTTCAAAATTCCCACAGAGCCGCGTCATTGCAGTGGCTGCACTGCGCATGTGTGCCGACTGGCACATCCGCAGCACAGAAGAGAAAATATCCAGAGAGGTACCGCGGGGGTCACTCGCCGGCACCGGGTTGGATTCCGCTGCGGAATCCGGCAGCAGAATCCGACTCGGCCGTGTGCATTCGGTCTAAGGCTGGGTTTGCTATTTTTTACACAAAAACCTTTTTTTTTTTCTTTAAGATTTGCTTTTCTGTCGCCATATTCCAAGAGCAATAGCATTTTTATTTTTCCATTGACGGACCTCTATAAGTGCTGTTTTTTTGCGTGATGAACTCAAACATTAATGTATCCAATTTTTGGGAACATATTGTTTGGATCACTCTTTTACCCCCCTTACTGTTTTCTATTGTTTGGCTCAGTCCTTGGAATCAAACAACAGAAAACCTGAGAGGGCCATGACCCAGAAGTCACCAAACAGACCCCATTGACTATAATGGGGTGCGTCTGGCTTATGGCATGTGTGCATAAATTGGACAAAATGCTGCAGCATGTTGTGCTATTTCTGCCTAGCTTTTACTACAGTTTTGTGCTGAAGGTTTTGAATGAGCCTTTAGCGCAGATGTGAGCATAGCCTAAGCCGTTAGAAAAGTCTCTGCCATCCATATTCTAAATGGTCTCCAATGAGAATAGAACTATAAATGTAATCTAATATATACTGCAGATTCTAGGGTGCTTTCATGGGTAGCAGAAAAGTCTGCCTGAAAATCCCCATGTCTTACATGTGGATATAAATATGGCTTCACTAATGAACTGCTGCTTATTTTGTCATTTGCTCTATTTTGTGGTGGATTCTTTCTGCCACATGTGAAAGCACCCTTAAACACATTGTATAACCATATATGACGTATTCCTTGTACAGTAATTGATTTTACCTAGTACATTATTCTGGCTTTCAAATTTAGTATTTTCATAACGATAGCGCATTACAGAACTATTATTATATAAGAAATCCTCTAAATACAGGTGAAAAGTAAACTCCATGGGGAAACTACAGCTCATATGCTCATAGCAAACCTGAAATAGAGATGTAACAGAATTGACAGGTGTCTGTTGGAAGTCTAATATCTAAATCAATCTATTGATCCTGAAAACAAATGCTTTCACTGTTAATATCTAGTAAAATGTAGAGCTAGACTTTCTATTCTTTCCAAGTCATGTGAATGAGAAGATTTTTCTTGGCTCTGCTTAGATTTTAGTGGTTGATTATCAATCAGTAAGTATGTTTATAAGGGAAATAATGTAACTTTCCATTTTTAAACATTTCCCTATGCACGGCCATACTGGGAGTACAGAAACCTCATCTTACTGCTTCTAGAAGGAAGTATGTGTTACCAATATGAGAGTTTAGCCAATGCCCTTAGGAGCGTATTTTAATGTATATTTGGTGTGTGTTTTGCAGACTGTAATATTGAGTGAATGAAAATGTATGACTCTATTAACATGGTCATATTTTGAATGGTTGCGTTTTAAAAATTGAGCATGAGCTACTTTTGTGAATTTTTCATGAAGAATATGCCGATTGTAGTCCATGGAAAGTAAATAAAATATTGGCCGCCTGCACACGAGCGGAAATCCCGCCGCGGGATTTCCCGCGGGATTTCCGCCGCTGAAAGTTTGCATAGGAGTGCATTAAAATACGCACTCCTATGCAGACGGCCGCGGTTTGGCCGCGCGAAATCTCGCGCGGCAAACAAACCGCGGCATGTCCTAATTTTCTGCGGGGCACGCACTCACCCGGCCGCCGGCTCCGGTCTGCGCATGAAAGAGCCGGGGCCGCCAGGCGCGGGTGAGTACGCGCTCGTCCCTGCAGGCGCTCGGGTCGGATCGCGCGGCGAGAATTCTCGCTGCCGGATCCGACCCGCTCGTCTACAGGCGGCCATTGGATTGATCGATATTGCATCCATGTTTCATCACTATTTCCTTTCATTGATATTATTTACTGTTGGTCTTAAAACAAATCTAAATTTGCCCAGTAGAAAAAAAACAAACAAAAAATGAAAGCAAAAAATGCAAATAAGGCAAGTATTGATACATTTAAGATGTAAAATGTTCAGATTATGGAAGTGTTACAAGATACTCATTTGAAACTGGCCTAAAGGACAGAAAAGTGTTGACTGACTAATATAATCTCAAGAGATAAATTACTGATCCCTTCCTAGAGACCATGTGGCAGGGGTGCTTTAGACAAAGTTTTATCTGCTTGAATAGTGTTTATCGTGACTATTCTGTCTAATCCAGGTCTCCTTTGGTGTAACAGAGCTATTATTACGGTAATTTGTTGACCCTTTAATGACAATAAGTTGGCCCTGATGATTTTATCCCAGTCTACATAACAAATTTAAAAAGATAAAATTCAAAAAACTGTATATTTTGTGTGTGCTCTCGTAGGTAGTCTGAAAGTTAAAATATTTTATTTTTTTATGTTTTTGTTATAAATAATGAAAACAAAGATCTGGTACCGTGTTAGCCAGTAGAGCAAAATGTGATTGTTCTCAATGCCTAGACAAAAAAAGTTTGTTTTCTGTTTTGCAGAACTCCTTTTAAGTGCGAACCAATCACATCCATATCTGTGCCTTGTCATAAGTATGTATGTTATAAGTGTGTATAAATATGCATGCCTCTTCAGATCCAATCCATTTAAGCCGGAAGAAGTACCCTGCGTTGGTACGAAAGCTCGCTATTATAACATCATGTATTTTTGTTAGCCATTAAAAGGTATCATATCTACAAGACTACGTCGTTTCTCTTGCTGAGAACAATCACATTTTGTTATAAATAGTAACATAAAAAGAAAAATGTATTCATATGTTTATATTGAAACCTTTACTTAACACCTTAGTGACCAAGCCTGTTTACAAGACTTGTAGAAAGTCTATGAAGCTCAGCCAGAGTCTAAGCCTCATAGGCCACTGTAGCTGGCAGACCCGGAGGCTATATTTAAGCCTCCGGGTGCCATAGCAGCCCATTGGGACCCTGCAATCACATCACGGGGGTCTGATGAGTGACAGAAGGAGCCGACTTCCTCTGTCAGCATTTTACATGCCGTGGTCGCACTGACCGTGACGTGAAAATGGTTAAACACTGGGGATCCGAGATTTCTTCAGTCCCTGCTGTTAGAACAAGTGCTAGGCTGTTATTTGACAGCTTAGCACCCTCTCTACCTGTCCCCAGAGACCCGCAACAGGCTACACATGTAGCCGCTGTCAAAAGACAACACTGCAGAATAAAGCCCTTTAACAGCCAACATCAAATGACGGGTGGTCCTTAAAGGGGTTGTCCCGCGAAAGCAAGTGGGGGTATACACTTCTGTATGGCCATATTAATGCACTTTGTAATGTACATTGTGCATTAATTATGAGCCATACAGAAGTTATTCACTTACCTGTTCCGTTGCTAGCGTCCTCGTCTCCATGGTGCCGTCTAATTTTCAGCATCTAATCACCGGATTAGACGCGCTTGCGCAGTCCGGTCTTCTTCTTTTTTGAATGGGGCCGCTCGTGCCGGAGAGCGGCTTCTCGTAGCTCCGCCCCGTCACGTGCCGATTCCAGCCAATCAGGAGGCTGGAATCGGCAATGGACTGCACAGAAGCCCTGCGGTCCACCGAGGTTGAAGATCCCGGCGGCCATCTTCACCAGGTAAGTAAGAAGTCACCGGAGCGCGGGGATTCAGGTAAGCACTATCCGGTTTTCTTTTTTAACCCCTGCATCGGGTTTGTCTCGCGCCGAACGGGGGGGCTATTGAAAAAAAAAAACCCGTTTCGGCGCGGGACAACCCCTTTAAGGCATTAAATAGTGTATGCCATTTTTTTGATTATACATTCCCTTTCACTCATATTCTGCATCTACTTCCTACTGTGTCTCTAGAATATATACATTGGATAATTTTGGGCTTTTCAAGTTAGGCAAGGTTTTTGTTCCTTTAAATAATCTTTAAGAAATCTTTACTGCTTCTTTCAGAAATGCTGAGTGTACTTAATTTCAAGAACCTTAATTTTAAAGATCTGCGTCCTCCATGGGTTTGCCCACTTGGTGGGTGACGATGATTACTCAAATCAAGAAGGTAAAGATAGATAGTTAATACATTTCTCGGTGTGTTTCCTTTTCATAACACACAGCTATCACCAAACAGAATAATTATTCCCACAACTCATAGCATAATTGCTTGTGCTGAGATTTGCAATTATATTATGCTGTGTTAATCTCTAGTTTAATTAATAATGTTGTATAATAAACTTTGTCTTGTAATTTTCAAACTTTTGTACTGCAGGAATGTATGAAAGTTCTCATTATTATTATTTGTTTCATGTTCAAAATGTTTAAGGTTTTGTTTTCCTTTTTAATTAATATGCAAATAAAATGTATAAATAGAATTAATATGGTTTACAGTTTCTGCCTGGCTATTGATGATAACATAACTGGGCTTGCATATATAAGCAACAGTTTTTAATCCCATTGGCGTGGATCACTGTTTGCAGCTTTTGCTTTTTTTTACTGCTATCTATTTCTACTTCTATAAAACCTAATTTAATACTGAAAATTAGGTAATGATGACATTAGCCAGGCATATGTAGATTATGTCAAATAACATACATCAAAAGGAACATAATTATACAATAAAGCTGTATGCATTATTTGAAATGTTTATAACAAACACTTTAGAGTTTAATTATAAATCACTGTACATTACAAACAAAGTAAAGAAAATATCAATATAAATACAGAATTATTATAATTATGAAGGACGTTGATATAACATTTTACCTATCTACTAAAATGGCATCCAGACAGAACTCTAGATGGGACCATACACTGTCACTACTAAAATGGAAATCGAAGTCTCAAGTTTTGCTCTCCGTTTCAACAGGTTTCAGTTTGTTTTTGACATTTGTGCCAGACAGAATAGCATAGTTGACATTTCAGTAATGACAGCCTATAGTTCTGTCCAGGTTCCATCTGGATGCTGTTTTCAGCAATGCAGATGGAACCCCAAGACACAGGCTGAAATGACGTGTTAGCACAGACTTATACAGAGGTAGGGCTCAGTCAGACAAGCATTTTTTTACACACTTATGTGCGCAAAGAAAGAAGTGCTCCACACGTTAGCAAAATGCGCGTGACCATGCCTCTGTGACCATTGCTTTCCCAGAGCGCTGCCTCTGACTGACTGGGTGCTGTGACCAATCACAAACAGTGCTCAGCTGTCATTTATTGAATGGCTGAGCGCTGCCTGTGTTTGGCTGAGCGCTCAGCCAATCAGATACAGCCTTTTCAGCAAGCAGGGATTTTAAATTCTCACCTGCTTAAAGAGCTTCAGAGCAGTGCAGGGAGACAAGAGGCTAGACCTCATGAGCCCCGGCAGTGGCGGCGACTTGAGTATACATTTTTTTTTTAATTTTACACATGCTAGGGATGATTTTCAGGAAAGGACTCATATTTAAAGCCCTTCCCTGAAAATACCATCAGCCCACTGCTTTGAATAGGCCGCCAGCTGCAGCGGTGGCCCCATTGAAATCAATGGGAGAACATCGCGATCCTCTGCCACAGCTGTCACAGCTGTGACAGGGGATTCTTTACTCCCCGTGGGGAGTCCCCTTGTCACTAGACATTGTGACAATGCTGTCACAGTGTTCAGTGACAAGGGGACTAACCGCAGGAAATATTGATGCACAGCAGGGACCTATGTTGCACGCATGTCCTATCCTTTGCAGGTGTGCGCATTTGCATGCCTGTAAAACATGGACATGTGAACACATCATAGAAAACCAATAGTTCTAATAGACGTGCAGTTTTGTGTAAACTAGGCCTTACTCACTGGAGCTGACAGAGAAGTAAGACAAGATACATGACCACCTTGGGACATTTATTGAGGTGAACATGGAAAGAAAGACTATACAATGGCTAGTGCCACATGCGGTTTGTAAATTAGCCTTGGGAAATATGGGCATATACATTTTTTTATTAGATAAAAATACAAAAATTGTTTACAATTATGGGCTGGATTTAAATAAAAAAATTCTTCATAGATCAACCCATTTAACGAACATATCTGTTTACGTCTACGAATTAGGAAATTATGAAAAAACAGAAACACTGCAAAAAATTGGCCTTTGGACAACACTAAGCTGAATGTTGTCAATCTGTAATATCAACTGTTAAAGTATAGCCCCTTTCTATCTTCCTCTATTTCTTTAGATTTGTATTTGGAACTGTAATACAATTAATTTACTTTTTCCCCAATATTCGTCAAACTAATACAATGCCTAACCTCTTTCATTAAATATTATTCGGGACGTAAGTGATGACTTCATCTTCATCTGAGATATTTTTGTCCGTTTCTCCTTAAGGTAATACATGCCTTTGTCTTCAGTGTGATTGTTTATTGTTATTTCAAGTCTACACATTACATCTATTTAGTAGTGCATTCCGTCTAAAGAATAGATTAAAGTGCCAGTAGATCAACTTAAAATGCCAGAACATGTTAACACAGAGTTGTGGGCGCATTTTAGCTAGCAAGATATGTGAAATAAATCTAAATAGGATATAGCTAATTGCCACTTAGGCTGCTTAGTCACAAATTACCGGCCAGGAGGTAACACAAGCATAAAGAATACTTTTATATGCAAGATTAGGTTCTCTAATATATACAACATATATAGTGTATATAGTGAGCATTACATATTTAGAATTCATGCTAAGCTAACACTACACACTTTGTTATATCATTATGTCCTAATGATCAGGATGGCAACCTCTTGCACAATAAGTAACGCAGATCTGAACACTTGGATAAAGTCAAATAACTTCTACAGGTTCAATAATACAGAATTCAGATCCAAAATACTTGATCTTCATTGGATGTTCTGGAGTAAAGGGCAGGAAGTAGATTTTCAGCTATTTATCTAATATCAAAACTCAACTTGTCATTTTATATTCAATCTCCTGACTCCCAATTCATTAATTCATATATTCCATCTGATTATATTATGTGTAGAGATGAGCGAACGTACTCGGATAAGCACTACTCGTCCGAGTAATGTGCCTTATCCGAGTACCGCTGTGCTCGTCCTGAAAGATTCGGGGCGCTCTGCTGCTGACAGGTGAGTCGCAGCGCGTCCCGAATCTTTCAGGACAAGCAGAGAGGTACTCGGATAAAGCACATTACTCGGATGAGTAGTGCTTATCCGAGTACGTTCGCTCATCTCTAATTATGTGATATGAGTGCTCACTTCTCTAAATTGCTTTTGGATATCACTAACCTTAATTAATCCAAAACCACGTATCTCTTTCCATTAGTCGGATTTTGGGTTATTTTAAAGCTATATCTCAAGATAATCTTTGCTAAAGGAGAAATATATATATACTGTATACCATACAATGGGGATTAGTATTAAGCTCTCTAGAAATCTAAATATTATTGAACAGTATCAGCTCATTTCTGGAATAGTGATTGCTTATTGTAAAAATAGACCCTAAAAAAGCTTCTGTCTTCTATGTAGAAAGTGATTTACACCTTCCGTGTGTAAGGACTCGCTTTGTGTGGATTAGTTATCAGTTTAGTTTTCTTTCATCTTCATTTTGTATTATTTTTGGCTCACATTTTTGAGACTTTGGAACCAATTACTAGTTTTTCTGAGAGTTGTGATTTCAGCATACAATATTTTAAACATAAAATGGTCATCCTTTAACATACTAATATTGCATATTGAGGGACCACTGTATTTCATACCCATGTAACACCGCAAGACTTCATTTTGAGTTTACATGGATAAAAAGTTAAATCAGTAGATACTTAAGGGGGTTTTGCCAGGTTACAAAGTTATCACCTATCCATAGGATAGCGATAACTTTATCATTGGTGGGGGTCTGAATGCAGGGACACCCACCGATCCCGAGAATGGCAGTATGGTCAATCCCCAAGTTCATGGAGTGAGGTCAAGCAGGTGTGCCACTACTCAGTTCACTTCAATGACAGCACCGGAGACTGTAGAGGCGCTTGAACTCTGCAATCGCCAGCTCTGTCCTCCACTCTGTTCACTTGGGTACCAATCATACTCCCATTCTCAGGATCGGTGCAGGTCCTCCTCTGCTTATTAAGTTATTCTCTATTCTCCGGATAGGGGAAAATTTTTTAACTTGGCACAACCTTGTTACAGATAGTTGCCTATCCACGTATCTTATGTCTGATTTATTGAATATTACACATTCAATATTGGACCATGTTTCATTACTATACATAAATTTTATCTTAGTAAGGGCTCACATTCACTTGCAATAGCGTTTTTGTGACAAAGATTGAAGTGATATCGCAGGTACAAACTTGCGTTTTTTGTGCGATTGCAATGCGTTTTTGTTCTCTGAAAACTCGCATCACATGGTAGGAGTATGTAATGACTCTCTTGCATTTTTTTATGGTCTTGCTTTTGTCCAAACTTCCTCCCCACTGCTGACGTACTGCTATTTCCTGTAAAAGCCCGCCCTTCCCATTAGTCACTATTCCACACAGAAAACATAGCACCATTGCATCACATTCTTGCACACGTTATGCGTTTTGCGATGCGATATTACAGAACTCCATTGACTTGCATGGGCAAGAAGAAAATAGCACATCGCAAAGAAATAGGACCATCGCACGCAAGAAAAAAAAACGCAACCTCGCAGACATGAAAACATCGCAAATGAGCACAGCTACATTAGACTCAATGCATTTCAATGTCATACAAAAAAACGCAGCCTCGCAACATCGCAAAAACGCTATCGCAAGTGAGTGTCCGCCCTAAAAGCCATTCTATCTATTAGGGATCATGCACATGGCTGTATTATGAAACTGTAATATATATATAGGCTCTCAGTGCATGCAAGATATTCTCCAGAGGCATAGTTTTTTATGGATTCATATAGAAAAATTCTGGAATGTGTGAATACATGTTATATTACAGAGTTCTTCTATCTAGAAGCACTGTACCATATGGAAGCATGTGGAGTAGTTACCATATGGTGTCCATACACATACAAGGCTTTACACCAGACTGACTGGCTGACACAAACCCACTTCTCTGGTTGGTATTACCATAGGTCGCTGCCTCCATCCTTGACAACTACAGTGTTTCTTTAATCAGGGGACATTTTTAAAACCTCTGTGCCAATAAAAAGAAGGAAAAAATGAAGCAAGTTTTTCTTCTAATCAGTTATGGATGTTTTAGATATTCATTTTCTAGATGTCTGGAAAAGTTATCCCTTTTGCTTTATTTCTCAGCACAAAGGTAAAACTGTAAAAAGTAAAAATGAAAACAATTGGTCTGATTTAGTGAATTGCATAAACAAATAACGTAACATATAACAACCACACAAATTGTTTTCATAACCTCACAATTTTATTTGTCCATTTTGCATAATCTGAATACATTTCTAAAAGATATATTGTCAATATAATAAAGGGAGAGCTGTAAAATCTCATCCCTTCCATGAAGTTTCAGCTTTATGCTTATTAGTCATTTATTTTTAATAGCTCGCTCGCATTATTGCACTATAGGATACGATAAAAAAACACAATGTGCACAAAATGAAGATAAATGTGTAAACCAGGAAATCAACATGGGCGAAATTGGGCCTCTGTTGGGAATTATCATCTTGTCAGTGCACAATTTCCCTCACCACAGTAACAAATGGCCTCATACATATGCAGTTATCCTCAATGGTTTAACTGTCTTGTTAGACAACAGGGGATTGGCTTGGGAGCTGTGCCAGGTATATTTCAGCTTTAACAGAATTTGCACGCTTTTTTTTTTTGTGACGTCTTCTATTGGACAGTGAGAATCACCTACTGAAATATAACATGAAACATAGAAATATAGTTAATGGAAACAGCTGCATGCATCTCTAATACCACTTGTCTAGAGAATCCCGCGGCAGATCCACAATATTAGATAAGGAGATTAGATATATCTCGTAGAGGGTTTATCTTATGTTTTCTCTTTCTTACAATGCATCAGAGCTTATTAAAAAAAATCCCCTGACCCACTTCTTTCCACTTTATTATCTTGGCCTTTCGCCTTTTGTTAAGAAAAATTGTAATAATGGCGCTTAAATGAGAGAAGGAAAAACAGCATCATCTTGAAATTACTGTTGAGAGCAGTGTTGTGTGACCGCACCCATATTTTCCGAAATTGTACTCATTGATGGCAACATTAATGTGCGGTCTGATAAGTGCACATTAAAACACTTACCTATCATAATGCTGTGTTTTTCAAGTTAGGGCTATAGAAGGTTTTTCCACATTCTGCTGAATTACGGCTACATAAGGCTACATATGAAAGATTATTAAGGGAATGTAACAAGCCTTTAAGGCACAAGTCAAACAGCTGCAGAATCCCTCGGTCTATGTGCTTTCATTCATCATAATTATATTTTAAGTGTTAGGACAGAATGGAAAAAATGACACAAGAATGTTATTTATGACAGTTGGGGCTCAGTCAGCCAAGCGGAATTTTTCAGGCATATATAGGTGCGTTTTCAAAATGGATCTATTAAACCCAATGCTTTCCAATGAAAGTGGTCACTTGTCCGTTTTTTACAAGCAGAAAAAATTCGCACCTGCAAAAGATAGGACATGTGAGTGCAAATGCAGCCAGTCACGCAATTTTTTTCTACACATGATGTACGATTTTTTATTTCTTCCCGTGACTTATACATTCGCAAAAAAAATTGCTTGTCCGACTGAGCCCTAAAGCCGATTTCACACGGTCGAGAAAATCGTGTTAGATTTCTGCCTTGCAAAACGGACAAATCTTGAACAAATATGAACACCCTTCTTTTGCATGTTCTAATTTTTCCTGTTCCTCCGAACACATCGCACATCGACTTCAATGGGAGCTTGAATGCCTCGTATGCTGTGCAATGTGCATGCGAGTGCAATACAATGTTTACCCTTGAAACACTTTTGATCCTCTATTGCATGGGAGGATCATAACTTCACTGATGCGAAATGTTTTTGCCTGAAAAATGCCCTGTATCCACAGATACTTCGCATGTTCACAAGTGCAATATCGGGTCGAATTTCATAAGCCATTATTGTGCTCGCTGAGGAGTGAATGGCATGATTTTTATTACTGTCTGAGGGCTTAGTCACACGGGCGCATCGGTTCCCGTGTTACTGCAGGAGGAAGACGGCCGTACTGCAGGACGGCCGTCTCTCTGCAGCGCCAGGAGAAAGAACATGTGACCGGCTTCATTGCCGGTCATGTGTTCTGTCTTCAGCGCTGCAGAGAGACGTCCGTCTGCAGGTACGTCTGTCTCCTTCCTGCAGGAAGGGCTCAGTCACGCGGGCGCATCAGCGACTGAGCCCTATACCTGTATATACATCCTGCGTACAGATGTTACAGATATTTAGAAATGTAGAAGAACAGCAGAAAAAGAATGCATTGTCCAAATAATCTGACGCTATATTATTGCCTTTGCATTTGTCTCTTAGGGCTCCTTCACATGGGCAATTTTGTGTGCAGTATTGCTGAGAAAAATAATATATTCTATGTAGACATAGCCTTAGGGAGCATTCCCTCACTGTTTTTCACTACACTGTGGGATTTCTTCTTGGAGTTCAGTCACAGGTGCCGAAAACAGTGTTAGTCAGAAACGCTAACTTTTCTCCTTAGGGAGAGCACCTACATGGTGAGTGAGGAGACTTAAAAGGCCATTTACACTACTCTAGGTAATACGCAAATAGGGGTGGACACCCACTAGCGTTTTTTTTTCTTGTCCTGCGAGAGCGAGTGAAAACACTTGCCTCACAGTGCAAAAAAACCGCTGTGATATCGCAAAATGCTTTCAATGGGGCCAGCAGCACAATAGAAATATAGTTAATGAAAACAGCTGCATGCATCTCTAATACCACTTGTCTAGAGAATTCCTGTGGCAGATCCAGAACATTAGACAAGGAGATTAGATATATCTCGTAGAGGGCTTATCTTATGTTTTCTCATACAAGCCAATCAGCACAGCCCTTCCAGGAAGCGGGGATTTTTAAATCCTCGCCTGCTGAAAGAGCTTGACAGTAGTGCAGGGGAGTCAAAGGGCGCGCCAGAGCGGCGGAGAGGTGAGTATATATATTTTTTTTTCACCAGCTAGGGATGATTTTCAGGGAAGGGCTTATATTTCAAATCCTTCCCTGAAAATCATGCTGGGAGGATACCTTAAACCCAATGCTCTCAATGGGGCCGTCAGCAGCAACGCCGACCCCATTGAGAGCAATAAGATAGCATCCTGGACTTCTGCCACAGCTCTGACAGCTGTGGCAGAGGATTCCTTCATCCCCGCGGTCACCGTGGGATTAAGGAAACTTCTGCCACAGCTGTCATAGCTGTGGCAGAAGTCTGTGGTATGCTCCCTATGTTTTTAATGGGGTTAACGCTGCCGCCGCTGGCCCCATTGAAGAGACTGAGCGATATCGCAGATTCTTCTCTGCGATGGGAAGCTGTACTCAAAAATCCCAAATGAGTATGAAACCATTGAAAATCATTGGTTTCATAATCATCGCTGTCACATCACAGAGAAAAATATCGCTAGTGGGTCTCCACCGTAAGGGAGATGAAAACAATACCTCCACAGTGCCACCTATTGGAAGGTAGCTCCTCTGGAGCGGAAATGGCTTTCTAAGGGCGCCCACCCACTGGCGATTTTTTTTTCTTTGCGTTTTGCGTTTTTTCTCAAGAGCAATTAGAATTGAATGTACTCCTGTCCACTGGCGTTTTTTTTTGCGTTGCGTTGCGATTTTTAACATAGGAACTGTCAGTTGCATATGTGTCCTTATTTTTCTCCTAATGCACCCATGAAAGTCAATGGAAATTAATGGAAAAGCCGCGAAAACGCGGCAAAAAACGCCGCGAAAAACGCGGGAAAAACGCCGCAAAAACACTGCGCTTTTCCCGCACGAAAATCGCAAACGCCAGTGGGTGGGCGCCCTAAGTCTCCTCACTCACCGTTTAGGTGCTCTCCCTAAGGAGGAAAGATAGCGTTTCTGACCCACGTCATAGGCCTCTCTCTAGCAAAGTCAGAATCCTACTGAACACTGATGAAGGGCAAAAACCCTAAGAGCTCATGTCCACGGGGAAAAGAAGAATTAAAATCCGCAGCGGATTTTAACGCTTCTCCCGCGCGCGGATCCGCACCCCATAGGGATGCATTGACCACCCGCGGGTAGATAAATACCCGCGGATCGTCAATAAAAGTGATTTAAAAAAAAATGGAGCATGAAAAAATCTGGACCATGCTCCATTTTCATGCGGGTCTCCCGCGGGGACGGCTCCCGCGGGCTTCTATTGAAGCCTATGGAAGCCGTCCGGATCCGCGGGACACAAAAATCACATTTTACTTACCCGCTCCGGTTCTTCTCTTCGGTGCCGCGTCATCTTCTCTCAGCCGCGGCCGGATCATTTTGCTTCGGCCCGGCGCATGCGCGGGGCACGTCACTGACGTCATCGTGCACATCCGCCGAGCCGAAGAATGAAGATCCGGCCGCGACGAGAGAAGATGACGCCGCCGCGAAGAGAAGAAACGGAGCGGATCGGAGGTAAGTTTATTCTCATTTATTTGCATTTTCAGCGCTCATGTCCGCGGGGCAGGAGGGACCCGCTGCAGATTCTACATGTAGAATCCGTAGCGGGCCCGATTTTCCCCGTGGACATGAGGCCTAAAACAGCTGTATGTACATGGGCTCTGACTTTGCTTTCAATTCCTGGTCATTGTAACGAGAAAACAGCATTGTGATGGAACCCTGAATGAAACCCTTGGCTAGGGTTTGGCTTATCTTTGTTTTATTTGGGGTACAGAATAATGGAGACAACAGTGCTATTTTATATTCCACATTTTAATGGAAACAAACTAAAATTAGTTTGGTGTCTATTTCACAAATGACGGTGGATGATTCCATTTGGATTCTCTCACAAAGCTGTTTTTGGCACCTGTGACAGAACCGTCATATAAAATCCTACAGCATAGTGAAAGGTACTAAAGGAACTCTCCCTTAGGCTGGCTTCACACAAGCGTGTGTTTGTGCGTACATAGGTGCGTACATATGTGTGCACCCCTGTACGTGCAAAAACAGGCGTGTATGCAGGTGTGCATTGCCTTCAATTGAGCCGTGGCTGATGCCCGTAATGGTTTTTCAAGGAGGGGCTTTAAATATAAGCACTTCCCTGAAAAAACAAGGCAAACTAGTGTAAAAAATTTAAAAAACACATACTTACCTTCATTCAGCTGCTGTGGCTTAGCCGCGTCCTTTCTGCACTGTCCTTGGCTCTGCAATGCAGTTCTTTGAGCAGGCAGGGAATTAAAATCCCGTCTGCTGAAAGAACTGCTTTTGATTGGCTGAGGTGCTCAGCCAATCACAGCCAGCTCTCGCTGAATGAATGACAGGCGCAGCTGCTTAAAAAACTGCATTGTAGAGCTGGGGACAGTGCAGGGAGGATGCAGCTCAGCCCCTGCAGCTGAAGGAAGGTGAGTATGTGTTTTCTTGTTTTTCTTACACTAGTTTGCCTTGTTTTCGAGGGAAGAGCTTATATTTAAAGCTCCTGCTCCGTACTTCGCAATGCAAATTAGTCTGTAGACAGGAGCCCTAAGTATGTATGTTTAAAACTGTGCGTATATGCATAAGGGTACCGTCTCGTAGAAATTGTGCAGATTTTCTGCAGTGTTAAATCAGTATAGAAAATTGTGTCAAAATCCAATTTTGCCACGGTTGCACAGCAGACTTTTTTCCTCCGACAAAAAGCTGAAATCTGCTGTGGATCCATTGCAAAGACCACATTAAAATCCACCACAATGGTGCATATTTTGACACAGTTTTTGTTGCAGTTTCCATGCAGATTTATTTGGTAATTGTGCACATACCCTAAGGGTGGCTTCACACGAGCGTATGCATATGCGTGCACAAAAACAAGCGTCTATTATAACCAATGCATTCCCTATGGTGTGTTCACATGTCCGTGTTTTACAGGCGTGCGCCTGTAAAGATAGGGCTTATATGTAAAGCCCTTCCCTGAAAAACAATTGCTGGGTGCCGGCAGACCATTGTCTTCAATGGAGCCGTCCGCAGCAGCCACGGCTCCATTTAAGGCAATGCGTGCATTCCCTATGGTGCACGCATGTCCTATCTTTACAGGTGCAGGCCTGTAAAACACAGACATGTGAACACACCATAGGGAATGCATTGGTTATAACAGATGCATTTTTTTGTGCACACAAATGCACACGCTCGTGTGAAGCCACCCTTAGAGTATGTGTACAATTACCAGAAAAATCTGCATAAAAACTGCAACAAAAACTGTGTCAAAATACGCACCATTGTGGTGTTTGATGTGGTCTTTGCCGTGGATCCACAGCAGATTTCACCCTTTCATCGAAGGAAAAAAGTGTATCAGAGCTGAGTGTAAGAAAAGATCGCAGCATGCCGCGATTTTGTGCGGGCTGCGCACTGACGGCTTCCATTGAAGTCAATGAAAGCTGTCCATCTCGCGGCCATTCTTCAATTATATATGGACATATAGGCTATCCAAGATGCTGTGTGCGTCCAATTTGGATATAATCTAGGTAATGTACTGTGTCGTACATCTCTCATGGGTAGCTGGGGGCCCACTCCAGTCCAAGACCCACCTGTTCCCCTGTGGGCCAGTCTAAGCCTGGGTTTCGATTATGTTCCCCCTCTCCCTTCTTTCTTCTACACTGTACAGATTAATTTCTTTAAGTCTCTGCTGATCAGTTTTGTGCTTGAGGAAGCTCACATTGTCTCTTGAAGTAATAGCTGTTTCAAGATACAATTGTGGCATTGAATATAACTGTATAAGGGGAAAAAGAATTTAAAAATGGATACCCTATACAACATAGTTTAGAGCATGGTATGCTACATGAATGGAACATCTTTTCTACTGCTGTGTGTAAGACCAGTTTCAAGAGGCTGCAATACAGCCAAATTTAGGGTCTTGCTGGATCAAAAAAATGTCATCCTATAGGTTCCAGGACACAGACGCAGGGTGTTAGTTTACAGTTTATTTATGTCTAGTGCTGGAAATTCAATACAGAGATAATTTTTTTCACATTATGCTAACATTATAGAGAACTGAGGGAAACCAGAGAAAAATATGATGTTATGATGGTGTTTGTGGATGTGTCTGCTACTTGTGAGTGAAAGCAAAACAATGTGTATTGCGTGTTTTCCTATACTGTTCTCACGTGCAACAAAATAAGCACAGACATGTTTGCATTCATTAAAATGAGCAATCTAATATAAACAAGCTTACAGGCTTTTTTTGCATCACACTTTGGCCCCTCTGTAGGACCTTTGCTGGATGATTTTGCTGTCATTAAATTCGTTAGATCCTCACCACCGCCGTAAAATCCTAAAATTTGAGTTTGATTGAGTGAGGTGTCAGGCCAGCTCAAAGTTGCAATATTAAGTGTAGCGGCACCAGTGCTTCAGTCGCTAGGAAGATACAGTCAGGAATATACACTCAACTCTGCTACACGCAGATATATACACTCAGCTCTGCTATACGCAGGTAAATACACTCAGCTCTGCTACACACAAGGAAATACACTCAGCTCACCTAAACACAGGTAATTACATTCAGCTCTGTTACAGATAGCTACATATACACTGAGCTCTGCTACACGCAGGTAAATACACTGAGCTCTGCTACATGCAGGAACATACACTGAGCTTTGCTGCATGCAGGAAAATACACTGAGCTCTGCTACACACTATATACTCAGCGCTGCTACACGCAGGTATATGCACTCAGCGCTGCTACACGCAGATATATACACTCAACGCTGCTACATGCAGGTATATACACTCAGTTCTGCTAAAAGCAGGTATATAGTGGTCTATAACTCAGTGACTGTATTCTCTCTCTTTAGTAGATCCAATCTGTAGAGTATACTAGAGATACAAGATATTACCGCAGGATACACCGAATATACTCCACAGTAACATATACTATACTAAGTGGTGTAATATACACTAATTGACTGTTGCTATGTGCCCAAAACATGGAAGAACAGGCCGTAGAGGATGAACAGTTTAAGCGGAATCCTTTCTCGATAGTTCTTAAAATATTTTCAACCATTTTCCTAAAACATTTTATGTTTGTGTAGCGTACATCGGGTTAATCTGGTTAAGTTAATTAGTAGGGATAAGCGAGTATACTCGCTAAGGCACTACTCGCTCGAGTAATGTGCCTTAGCCGAGTATCTCCCCGCTCGTCCCGAAAGATTCGGGTGCCGCCGCGGGGCGGGGAGCTGCGGGGGAGAGCAGGGAGGAACGGAGGGGAGATCTCTCTCTCCCGCCCGCTCTGCCCCGCTCCCCGCCGCAACTCACCTGTCAGCTGCGGCGGCCCCCGAATCTTTCGGGACGAGCAGGGAGATACTCGGCTAAGGCACATTACTCGAGCGAGTAGTGCCTTAGCGAGTATACTCGCTCATCCCTATTAATTAGTTCAATGTGTGCTATTTTCATGTACACATGTGCAGAAAAATAATGCATGCTGTCAATTTTCTTTTGCGCAAAAACATGCATGTAAACAAACACATTGAAATCAATGCATTCTCTTTTGCACGCACAAAACACTGCACAATACGACATTAGTCAGCACGAAATACTATGCTTAGAAAGGACAAGGTATGAAGAGGTTGATATTTACTTCGAGGTTTAATACACATTATCTGTATTGCTTTGATCTACTAGATCACATTAAATATGTTACTATTGGTACTATACTGTATATCAGTCATGTTAGATTTTTTTATTGTTTTAATGTGGCTGAAACAGACCTTGTTGTTCTATAACCAGCTTAACCCTTTCCAATCCAATTGTTTATTCTGATTTTCCTAGGGGGCTTACTCTTTTTCTGCCGTTATCCAACGGCGCTATCTGCAGGCTAAAGCCAGTACTGCATGAGATGACACGTTGGATAGGCTCTGACAGTAGAGAGGCTGGCAATATACAGTAAGAGAACCCCGATGGACGTATCCAAGACTGGAGATGTACAGCCTTAAATCATAATGTCTTCAGACATCAGACAGTGGATTGGAAAGGGTTAAAGGCGTTGTTGAGGATTTTTAAAAAAAATGGCACTTTCTTTTAAAAACCATGCAACTCCTCTCCATATGTTTGCTATTGCAGCTAAAGTCCATTGAAGTAAATGCGCCTGAGCTGCAATACCAGACACAACCTGAAGACAGGTGTAGTGCTGTTTTGGAAGAAAGCAGCCATGTTTTTCTATCCCTAGGAAATCTCTTTTAAACTCCCACATTCAAACCTCTGAAGTACACTAAGTTGGTCCAAGAATTTGTAGACATTATTATCCAGTATGCAATTGTAAAACTGATCACTGAGTCTACTTCTCATATAGGAAAGTTCCAAAATAAGTCTAAAGTGTAAGAAAAAGTGGTAGCTAACCATTTTACTACAATATACTTTTGATGATTTCTAAAATATTATCCAGCAGCATATATTATAGGTGCAACAATACACACCCCGTCATTACCTGCCTCTTACTAAACTTTATATTACGGTGCTTTATAAGTGAGAGGTAAACAGCGCTGACAGTGATGCTTTTAATGCACACTGATGAAAATTATGCTTGTAGCTAAATTGCTCAAGGTACATTTTTTATCATTTACATGCAGCTCTAGCAATCATTATAAGACAAGCTACTAAGAAATGTCTCAGGATTATAATGAGGGTGCTGATGGAACTACAGGATGGCATTTCCTGATGATTAGAACTAAGAGAACTTAGTTGTTATAGCAGCAATTAGATCCATAGAAATACAAGTACTGAATGTAGGTTACAGGTTTTTACAACTAAAAGATTGATGAGGTTCTGATGGAAGATGCTACCTGGGATACTAAGAATTCATGTCTAGGTTCCTTAAATTAATGTGCAGGGACTTCTCTCCGAAAACCAAGTCTTTGTACAAGATACATTTTCAAATAAAGTACTGCTCAGATAGTCCAGTATTCTCAAGGCCAATGTAATGTAACACTGGAACATTTTTTGGACTGTTGGATGTTTTAAACATGACCACATAATGTTCAAAACCACAACTTATTCATATGTCTGATTAGTTATTTACTGGTGCCATCCTGACTTGCCACTAGTATGATTTAGTCTAGTTATTCCTAAAGTGGTCTATATGGACCCCCAGGGGTCGATTTTGACTTGCTGGGGGTCCATGTCAGCAAGAAAAAAAATTGAGGCTGCACGAGATGTAAATGGGGGTCCACGTGAGCGAACCCTATTTAGGCAGGTCATCATCATCAACATTTAGGCTTTCTGTAAATGACATAATACACCTCACACAGATTGTGTACATAATACTTATAATAGACATAGAAATTACTTACCTCTTTCATATTTCATGAAATTGTTTATGTAGAGTTATGTAAACTTCTTGGGCTCTGGCGACAGACAAAACAGACCTGAGCTGAAGCTAATTTACATGTAAAGTTTCTACTGTTCATCGTTTTCACGTGATCCGCCAGAGCCCAAGAGGTTTTACGCGAACTATATCTATCTGCTTTGTGGTGGGCTGTGTTCATGTGCAAGTTTTTACAAGTTTTCATACCGGCAGCAATGCATCGTGCATACCTGTTGCTTATCCTGCATTATGGACTATCGCAAGAAAGTTTTTGATAGCTTTTCTATCTTAATACCTTGTGAAAAGGGGTTTTAGCGCGGCCGCCAATCTTGTTATGAAAAAAAGAAATTGATTGCAAATCACTGAACATGGAGATTTGAGACTAAGGCCTCATGTGCATGGGGAAAATTAGGCCCGCCGTGGATTCTTCATGCAGAATCCCGCAGCGGGTCCCTCCTTTCCCGCAGACATGAGCCCTAAAAAGAAGAATTACTTACCTGTCCGGACGCTGCGGATCTTCCCTCCATCGCGGCCGGATCTTCTTTCTCCGGCCCGGCAGATGTGCTCAGCACGCCGGCAGCGTTCCGCGTGCATGCGCCGTGCACTCTTTTTTTTTTAACTCCTGCTCTCCCGCGCTCAGCTGCGGGTGTGCCACGGATCCGGATGGCTTCCATAGGCTTCAATAGAAACCTATGGGAGCCGTCCGCGCGGGAGAACCGCACTAAAATGGAGCATGCTGCGGGTGTTTTCCCGCACACGCAATTCGCGCCTCAGGGGAAAATGACATCCGCAGGTATTTAATTACCTGCAGGTGTCCAATGCATCCCTATGGGGCGCGGATCACGCTGCGGGTGAAACGCTGTGGATTTTTTCAAATGTTATTTTAGCCGTGGACATGAGGCCTTAACCTCGCTAATAAGCCAAATATTGAACAATTGCAATCCGAGCATCAGGCTCATCTCCCCCATTAACAGCATTATTTGTCTATTACTTTTATGTAAGAATTTTACTCGGTCCTGATTTGTTTCGCCATAAATGCAAATATTTACTTGCATTTTGTGTCTTTTCAATAAAGATCTGAATAAAAATTGTACATGTTTTTCTTTTTTTACAATTGCCCACTCTACAAAAAACCCTACCTGAGTGAGCAGCACTGTGTCAACTGTGGAAAAACCATTTAACTTTAATAAGCTAAGGAAAATTCATTATTAGGTCAGCTGCAGACGGCCAAATTTGCATCGCAGAATCCAGAGCAGTCCAGAGAGGGCGTCCATCTCTGGATTCCGCAGCAATTACCGCCCATAACATGATATTGAAAAATGCTTTTTCCTGCAGACGAGCATAAATTACCTGCGATTTTCCACTCGCAGAGGAAAAATTGCAGCATGTTCTATTTTTAAGCGGATTCTGCATGCACGGCTTCCATTGATGTCAATGGAAGCCGTTCGACCCACGGCCCTTGCAGAAAGGTCGCGGATTCCGTGACATCACTAGTTGATGATGACCGGAAAAGCAGGGGTTTAAAAAAAAATCTGTACTGCGAATGTTCGACAGTGAGCCATGCGCACTATCTGTAGTACAGAAAAGAAGAAGAAATGACAGGCTGGCTGGGCACAGGGTCAGATTTCGCTGAGGGCTCCCGCATGCGGAATCTGACCCAGTCATATACAGCCGGCCTTAGGCAGGCAGGGGGTCTACGGAAAACAAAAAAATCAGCAAGTGATCTATGGGGCAAAAAAGTTTGGGAGTCTCTGACTTAGACTGGATAACATATCATAGAATATGCATATGGGTTTCTATTTGCAATGAAAAGTTTATTTAAAAAAAGAAAATAAATATATTTTATATAATCTAGACACAGTTCACTGACATTTTATTTTTTCCCGACAGTAGGGCTAATCCATTTCCATAAGGGAGTCTAGTTTTATTTTAATAAAGCTTAATTAGGCAACTTTCCAGTGAATATAATAACATTCTTCTTTTGGGGAAAAGAGTGAAAACCTATTCTGACAGTATTCTGCACATCCGGATGCAGGGCTAGTTATAAAAGGGAGCTCTAAACTTGGTCGTTAGAAAGAAGCCTATGTCTGTAACTACCGTTAAAACTGAATTTCAGTCCCCAGTATAGGAAATGCTCCAAATTCAACAGGTTTTTTTTATTTGTAGGATCTCTATTAACTCTAGGAAAGTCCATTTCCTACTCCATGTTGGAGTCTTTGGCTATGCATGCTCCATTGTGTACAGGGTTATTATCTTTATTATATGGTACTATTAACTTTACCTATCAGAACTCTAAGTTTTGTGCTTTAAAGATGTGTGGAAGCCATAGCTGTCCTCTCTTCATGCCCCAGATGTAAAGTATTATATATCTCTATAATATAAATTCTTTTGAAATGTTCCTGTCCCCTGTATGATTGTATGATAGAATGTATTTGCATTCATCAACTAATATTCCAGCTGTATAAACTGTTATGTTACTCTGACATTTTAGTCTCACTCAATCATGGTTGGAGAATCCAATGGAGATGTCTGATACACTACTGTAAACATGCACACACATTGTTGATTGTATTCCTTTTCTTCTCTTTGGTTTAATAAACTTTATACCTTGGAAACATAAAAGAGAGCTCTGGTATAGTAACAATTCTGTACAGCACAATGGGTTTTAGCCTACTTGTTGTTGCCATGTACTGAAAGCATAGAAACTTTGTGAAGTCTTTCAGCATTTTTAACAGAAAAGAAATGCAAATATGTGATTGGAATGCTCCTCCATGGTGCCACCTATAGAAAGATAACTGTAACATAGTATGTAAGGCTGAAAAAAGGCATTTGCCCACCCAGTTCAGCCTATTATCCTGCAATGCTATTTCAGAGGGGGGCAAAAAAAATGAGGCAGAAGCCAATTTTCCTCAATTTAGAGAAAAAGATCATTCTTGACTCCAAATCAGGCAATCAGAATACCCCATGGATCAACGAACTTTCTGAAATAATCATTGACTATGAAATGTCATATTGATACACTCAAGGAGGCATCCAGGCCCCTGTTGAAGTCTTTTAGTAAGTTCACCAACACCACATCCTCAGACAGAGTTCCATAGTCTCACTGCTCTCACAGTACAAAACCCCTTTCCATGTCGGTTTAGAAACTTTCTTTCCTCTAGACATAGAGGATGCCCCCTTGTTACTGTCACAGTCCTGGGTATAAATAGATGATGGGAGAGATCTCTTTATTGTCCCCTGATATATTTCTACATAGTTATTAGGTTGCCCCTCATTTAGAGAATATTTCACCTTTCTCTTTCTTCCGGTATCTTTCCCTTTCCTTTAAGTATGCAGTCATATGCCAAATACCAAAATGAAAGTCTCTTGACTCATCCTGTGTGCCCAACTACCAAATGGTTTCAAATCTCCTCTTCATCTCCAAACTCTTGGAATAACTGGTCTGCTGTTGCCTTATAAGCTGTCTCTCTGATAACTCTTTTCACAACCCCTTACAATCTAGTTCATACTTTACATTCTAAAGAACCCACTCTTAGAAAAGTGTCAAAGGATCTCCTGATGGGTAAAGTGAATGCAACTACTCTTTACTGGTTCTTCTAGATTTCTCCACAGCATTCAATACCATAGAACACTAACTTCTCCTTAGTCTGTTCCACTCCACTGGCATTCAGAATTCAGTTACCTCTCTTACTACTCATTCAGTGTATCATTTGAGGGCTCTACTTCCACTTTTTTTCCCCTTGCTGTTCCTTTCTACCTACATTGCCTCTATTGGACAAACTATGACAGATTTGGCTTTGAGTACTATCTTTACATTGACAACACCCAACTACATGCTTCCTCCTGTGACATCATCCCTTCACTGCTAAAACTAACTCCAGTAATTGTCTGCTGTCTCTAACATCTTGTCCTCTCTCTATCTGATACTGAAACCTTGTGTTTCTGCCATCTACTAACCAATCTAAACTTGATATTTCCATCTCAGTCTATAGTACTAACGGAATTCCTAGGCAGAATGCCAGCTGCCTTATGGTCACATTTGTCTCTGATTTTTCAATTTCTCCCTAAATTCAATCACTTGCATTTTATGTCATCTGCATCTCAAAAATATCTCAAGACTTTGCCCTTTTCTTACTATATATACACCAAAATTGCTTATTGTTGGTCTGATCCATTCTATTCCACAGCAACTCGCTACTAATTGGTCTCTCCCTCACTAAACTCTCTCTTCTCCAATATATCGTGAATGCAACAACCAGGCTCAACACCCCCTGTTGTTCAAATTGTTTATTGGTCTAATATTGCATGTAATGTCTTATTTTGTCTGTTAATGTTCACTCTGATTTGTAAAGTGCTGCGGAATAAGTTGGCACTATATAAATAAAGATTATTTTTATCCTACATTCTCCTAATATTTGCCAAAACATCAGTGCATTTTCCATGTCAATCAACTTTCATGGAAACTAAAAAATTTATAGATCAACTTTTTAGAGCATCTTAAAAAAGGAATTATGAAAGATTCATACAAGTAATTATCTTGCTGTAAAATTTCTGTGTGCCGTAAACTCTCTACAAACTGAATATTAGCATTAGTGTGGGAGTCTTAATGTATCCAATATGAACTAAAACTCTGACAGCTTCATTGCATTAGTCAACCAACTTTATTGTAATGAGAATATATTTGGTGATGGGAAGACATCAAAGTGTTCAATCTACACTACAGATCTTAGCTGACAACAGTAGCATACAGTTTTCCGTGGGGGGTCCAGATGTGTACAAGGAAAATAATATACATAATTTAAAAGAATAGATTCCAATGCCGTATGGCTTTTTGTAATTATATTTTGAGCATATTTAGCTATCAGGCATTTCCAGCTATTATTTTAACCCAATATCTGGTTGCAGTTTTCCAAAACTGTATTATTACTCATAATTTATCCAATGCAAAGTAGAAGCTTAACTAAGGCCAGAGACTTTTAATTTCTTTCATTTTCATTTTTTCCTCCCCTCATTAATAGAAATCATAATTTTTTGGTCATGACCAATTGTGTGAGGGCTTTTTTTCTGGGACCAGTTGTATTTTGTTAAAAGTAGTACTTTAGATGGTATATAAAATAGCAACCAACTTTTAAATCATTCTAAATGGTGAGAAATGGAAACAACTAGAGTTGAGCGAATGTACTCTGTCGAGCTTGATGCTCGTTCGAGTATTAGCGTACTCGATGGTGCTCGATACTCAAACGAGCATCAAGCTGTGTTCGAGCCCGCCCCGTTTTTGGCTCCGCCCCGCTGTGACGTGCCTGTTTTGGCCCTCTCCCCGGCACGACACAGCGCGCGTCAATAGCAAATTTTTTGTCTGGCAGGCAGGGGAGAGAGAGAGAAAGAAAGAGAGGGAGAGAGAGAGACCGACCAAGAAAAAAAAAAGCTCGGGACCCGGCGTTCCACATACAAAAATGCTTGAGTCTCCCATTGTAGCCAATGGGGTTCGTTACTTGAGTAGAGCTCTCGAATTTTACAAAAAGCTCAACTCAAATAACGCGGACCCGAGCATTTGGGTGCTCGCTCATCTCTAGAAACAACACAATTGCACCATTTTGGGGAGGTTTTGCTTTTACAGCTGTCACAGTGCAATAAAAATGAAATTTTATCTTTATTCCGGGTTTCAGTGTGTTTATGGTGTTATCAAAATTACATAGTTTTATGCTGTGATACTTAAAAAAAAAAAAAAGTTTGTGTAACAAAACAATTGTTTTTGTCACCATATACTGACCCCTATAATTTTTTAAAATTTTCTGTTAATAAAGCTGTATGTTGGCTTGTTTTGTGCACGGTGTGCTGTAGTTTTTATTGGGGGGCACATGATTACTTTTCATTCAATTTTTTGGAGGAAACCTAGTGAATGAACAAGTGTAATTCTGGCATTTCTATTTCATTTTCTGACAGCATTCACCATACAGGAAAACGAGTGCAATATTTTATTAGCTTAGAGTTTTATGGACACAGTGATTATGGTAATCTTTCTTATCGTATTGATTTTTTATGCCTTTAGTGAGAAAATGATTTTTTTTTTGCTTTTTGTGCTTATAAAAAACTTTATTAAACATATTTTTATTTTTTCCTGGTCTTATTATTGAAGTTAAATATGCAATTGTCTGATCATTTGTACGGTATATTTAGTGTTTTTGTATTGCAGTATATTGGAAATTTGCCAGTTCCCTATTAAGCTCTGATGCAGCCTAAGGGCTTATTCACAGGGGCGTATATCGGAAAGGGTTTTCATGCTCCAGCCGATATACGCTGCCCCTCTGATGCATTGGTTTACAATGCATCAGTACATAGGGATGTATCTCTGCAGCATGAAAGCGCCCGGTCGGGTGCTGTTCACGTCGGCGGTGGCAGCTGCATTGACTGCTATGGAAGCCAATGACAGCTGCAGGAGAAGGGAGGTGGGAGGGAGTTTAGCAGCGCGACTGCTAAAATCCATCCCCCTTCTCTTCTCCTCTCTGCCCCTTGCCGCTGTTTGCAGTGGGAGGGTCGGGGTGGGGGTGGAGCTAAGCCCCATCCCCGTCCTTCACATTGCAAACAGCGGCGGGAGCTCAGCACACTAGCTCCCACCCCATCCCGCCTCCTCCCCTTGCAGAGAGCCAGGGTAGGGAAGGGGAAGACAGCCCAACGGTGTATACGCCGGCTGATATACGCTCATGTGAATAGGCCCTTAAAATAGCCTGAACTTCATGGCAGTCCTGAGAGCCTTCACAAAGCCCTAGGCTGCCATGGAAACCAAAGAGCAGCCCTCTGGCTAGTCATTTAAATGGCACTGTCAAAGTTGACCTCCATTAGAGTTATCTCCAGATCCTGGTTGCTGTAGCCAAGCATCAGCCATATACACATGCATATCAAGTGAACTCCATACTAACTCTCAACTTTAATTAACATCAGATTGTGTGAAGGAGTTAATTTGAAGGGATATTACAACCATATATATTTATTGCATATCAGTAGGATGTACCTCACATGTCTAATATGTGGGGATTTCACCTCTAGGAGCCCCAGCTATTTGGTGAGTGGAAAACTGAATGCGCGGGAATCAACAGACAACTTGCTCAGCTGTTTCTCCCGCAGTGTTGTACACATTACAGCCTATACACTCTGCTGGCAGCGAGCTGGCAGAGACCGCATATGGGCTGCGTAAAGCACTGTGTATGCCCCCGAATGACTCGATCGTGGATATGTGCAGTGTGATAAATATTTTTTCTAAATTCTTTGTTCTGTCCAGAGCAGAGATCCATATAGAAACACCACCCATACGCAATTCATGCATATGGACAGCATTTCATACGCAGTCCATAAAAGGGATGCACATGATATGCAGAGAAAAAGAGCATGCTGCAAATCATTTCTCCTGCATATCAATATGTAGTGCACACGTGCAGGTGTGCATGGAAGAATGAAAGTCCATTGAAATTCATTGCCCCCATGCACGGGGTGACAATACGTCCTTGTGAACACACCCTGAGAATGTGTTTTCTGCCGTTTCTTGTGTTTGACTTCATTCTGTATAGCAAACATGAACTATTATTATTATCCTTGTAGCAAAGTAAATACATAGATTATTTTAAAATAAAATACATTAGATAAAAATGAACCCCAGGTCTCAAAACCATGTGCAAACAAATTGTGAGGCTCCAAACCTTTATTATGAAGACCCATGCATTGTCATTTTTCTATGGTAGAATAATCAAGAAATGTACATTTCCAGCAGGTAAACTGAGTGCATATAATTCTGCAGAAGATATTTCACAAAGGACTATAATGACATGAGTGTTCCAGAGTAAATACAGTATTAAGTGAAGCACCATAATACTGCAGAAATATAGTTACTATTACAGTTACTACATCAGGCTGCAATTACTTGTTCCTGAACTATAATGTCTGTATTTTCTCTCATTTAACTCTTAATATTCTGTAAAGTTTAGATTCAACTAATATTTATATAAAGCGGGCTATTTAAAAGTGAAATAATTATACACACAGCGTTTCCCTAAAAATAAGACACTGTCTTATATTAATTTTTGCCCCAAAAGATGCACAGTGTCTTCTTTTTTGGGGGGCTTATACTCACCTGGTCCACAGCATCCCGATGCCTCGCGATGGTCTCCGGTGGCGCTGCGGCAAGCTGCAGTGTTCTCCACTCTGACATCTCAGCTTCTTTCTGGTGACTGGGCTTTAAATACCCCACCTCCAGCAAAGCGAGAGCTGTGATTGGATCGAGCGCCAGCCAATCACAGCTGGCTCTCGATGAGCCAATCACAGACATTCAGTGATGTCATTCACTGAGTGGCTGTGAATGATCAAGCACCAGCTGTGATTGGCATGAAATCCATAAAAGAAACACCAAAATTTATTTTTTCCCCAATCCCCATTCAAAAATTAATAAAAGTTATACAACACATTATATGTATCCAGAAAAAATGCCATTAACTCCTTAACGACACAGGACATAAGGTTACGTCATGCACATTTGGGGCACGTATTAAGCGAGATTGTGCATGATCTCAGTCCGTACATCGAGGCTGCTGGCTGTGTCTTACTGCAACAGCATCAATAAGCTGCACCCGAGGCATGGCTTGATAGAATGCCTATGGCATTACATCATACTGCAGGAGCGAGCAGGGCACCGCAAGTTCTTGTTCTCTCTGGAGTCAAAAGGTAAAAATGAAGTTTTAAAAAGTTTATCTAATTATGAAAACAAGGTAATGAAAAAAAAACAACCTTTTGCCATATTTTTAATAAAAGAATCTAAATAATAAAGCAAAAGTACATATTTGGTATTGTTGCGTCTGTAAAAGTCCGATCTATCAAGGTAACACATTATTTACCCTGCATGGTGAACGTTGTCAGAAAAAAAAAAGAACGCCAGAATTGCGCTTTTTTGGTCACCCCAACTCCCAGAAAAAAATGCAATAAAAAGTGATCGAAAAGTCTTATGTACTCCAGAATGGTACCAACGGAAACTACGCGACGTCCCATACAAAATGAAATGTAACACAACTATGTCCATAAAAAAATTAAAAAGATAGAGCTGTCAGAAGATGGCAGCAGAAAAAAATTTTCAAAAATTAAATAACTTTGGAAAAAAGTAAAAAATAGTACAGCAAAAAAAACTACATAAATTTGGTATTGTAGCGTTCATACTGACCCATAGAATAAAGGTGTTGGGTCATTTTTGTTGTAGTGTGTACTCTGTAGAAACAGGATGCACCCAAAGATGGCGGAATTTAGGTCTTTTTTTATTTCACTCCAGTAAGAATTTTTTTTAAGTTTTTCAGTAAATTATATGGTACATTATGTAATAGCATTGAGAGATACCACTCTTCCAGCAGACAGCCCTCAGACAGCTACATTAAAGAATAAATAATGGTTATGATTTTTTAAAAGGGAGAAGGAAAAAAAAAGGTGGAAAAAAAAGGGGGGGGCGGCCTTAGGGGGTTAAAAAATATATTTGGTCCCGCAAAAAACAAGCCCTTATATGGCTATGTCAATGCAAAATTCAAAAAGTTACGGCTCCTGGAATGTGACAATGAAAAAAATTTAAAAACTAGTTGGTTATTAAGGCTCAGACAGGCTTTGTCACGAAGGGGTTAAGCTTTAAACATTATTTCCGTGTATTCAAACTTTTATCCTTTAAATGCTTTGTTTTAAAGTCAGCAAGAAGTTATAGAAGGTTTAATGGCTATGTAAACTGTAGAAAGGTGGACGCTACTGTAGGTCATGTCAAACATTTTCTGCAACATGGTTAGTGTAAACCTTTACACCCCATTCACATGACTTATCTTTTTACAGATTCCAATGTGGATTCTTCTCTGAAATCATCAGAATCTGCTTCCTTTTAGAATCCCAGTAAATTCAATGGTAATCTGTGCTATATTTCATACATTGTGGATTTTACAATTCATGATGCAGAAAAAGAATATCAAGTCAATTCTTGACAAGGTTTCAACACAGAAATCACATTGGGTGGCCATAAACTGACTTGCTCTATGGATTAAGGCTAAGCAGCAAATCTGTAGCAGAATTCCAAGATTCAGCCTCATATTTCTGCCACCAGTTGTGTGTCAAATTCGTGTTAGAAAAATCTGATGCGGATCTGTTACTTAAAGGGGTTGTCCCGCGCCGAAACGGGTTTGTTTCCCCCCCCCCCGTTCGGCACGAGACAACCCCGATGCAGGGGTTAAAAAAGATTACCGGATAGCGCTTACCTGAATCCCCGCGCTCCGGTGACTTCTTACTTACCCGGTGAAGATGGCCGCCGGCATCTTCTCCCTCGGTGGACCGCAGGGCTTCTGTGCGGTCCATTGCCGATTCCAGCCTCCTGATTGGCTGGAATCGGCACGTGACGGGGCGGAGCTACACGGAGCCCCATTGAGAAGATAAGAAGACCCGGACTGCGCAAGCGCGTCTAATTTGGCCATTAGACGGCGAAAATTAGACGGCAACCATGGAGACGAGGACGCTAGCAACGGAGCAGGTAAGTGAATAACTTTTGATAACTTCTGTATGGCTCATATTTAATGCACGATGTACATTACAAAGTGCATTAATATGGCCATACAGAAGTGTATAGACCCACTTGCTGCCGCAGGACAACCCCTTTAAGTTGAATGAGGTGTGAAGGGTATCTTTCCATGAAATTGAATTGCTGCAGGTTTTTAGCAGCAGAAAATTCACAGCAATTCTGTGGAAACAGTAGTACTGTGTTAGTCAGTAGAGAAAAACGTCATTGCTCTCAGTAAGAGAAACCAGGTAATCTTGTAGATATGATACCTTTTAATAGCTAACAAAAATACAAGATGTTACACCGAGCTTTTGGACCTCACATGGTCCTTCCTCCGGCAATAATAGAACAGATCTAAAGACATATTTAATAAATACACATGATCCCATGGTAGGGCAGGAACATGGTGAAGTTAATTTGTACTAGATAAATACCAGAAACAAAGCGTAAAAGGGCACAGACATGTTGTGATCAATAGCATTTAGATAAAAAGCAGGGGGTGATGACCATAACAGGAAATAATTAGTCCAGTGACAAAGAATGTGAAAGGAATGTGAAATGTCTCCTTTAGACCTGCAAAGAAAGAAGATGGAACAATACCTCTGCAGTGCTACCTATTGGATGGCAGCATTCCCTCAAATAAATGTATGAGTTTTTACCAAGTTTATAGGACAATGATTGGGAAGAGCACCCCTTCTGGTGCTTTCCTTGGCGAGAGACAACACCATCCCCCAACCCACCCTCCCCCAAGGCGCCCTCAACCCCCTCCCCAGCTGCCCTCCCAAAGGACACCCCTCCCCAGCTCCTTCAGACCTTTCCTATTCACCACTGATGCAAGAACCCCGCTTTGAGGTTCATTCCATTCTTGAGTGTATCAAAAATGGCCATAAATGTATACTGCCAAATTCTTCTGTGACATTGTGACTTGAACTTGCCCTTCAGCATGATAACTCTCATCTGTTCCATGTTGAGTCCATGACCATGAAAATGTTTTGCCACAGGTAATTCAATCATAGGAAAACAGCATTGCATCACTGCAGAGATGAAGCGAATCCCCCGCTGCCGCTGTCACAGCGGCGGCAGAGGATCGCAGAGTTCTCCCATTGACTTCAATGGGGCTGGCACTGCTGTTGCGTGCCCTATTAAAAACAATGGCTGATATTGCAAAAAGATAGGACATACTGCGATTTGCTTCCTGCATCGCATCGCGGTGCATGTAGTAAAACATTGCTAATATAAACGAACCCATTCAAAAGAATGGGTTTCATTCTTGTGCGAGATTTGTATGTCTCGCAATGCACAAATCTCTAATGATTTTATCGCCAGCGTGAAGACCCCCTAAGTCCGTACCACTACAGAAACTCTGCAACATTTATACAATGTGTGAAGATTCCCTTTCAAAGCTTGCCTTTAACATAACACATAGGCTAACGAATTTACTCCAGATATTGAGTCCCATTTCATAATGCCCCTGCTAGTGAATAATATTTTTTACACTGTATGTATCTTATTTGATTTTGTATCTGTTACTTTGGTTTTTACTTTAATATCAGGACCATATTGCTCATAGCATGAGTGTCACTGTTTATTTTTTCTGCTATTTATATAACTACTCTTATATGCAGGCTTTTTCTGGTATAATGCTGAAGTACATTCAATTTTTTAAAACCTAATGACACATAATAAGCAAGAGAAATAACAAAGCACTGTGGAGAAATGTCAGTCTATTCCTACCATTAACAAGATGTGGTTAAAAACAAGTTTATGTTGTTTCCTTTTCCGCTATGTGAAGATAGTAAAAATTGGATTTTTTAAGTGCTTAACTACTACATTACTTATCAAAGGAGACAGGCAAACATAAATTGGTGCCGTGTCATAGATAAGTCCATAATCATGGCTCTCCTACAGCACTTCCAATAAAAGTGTCTCATATTTGATTTGGAAATGTCAGTCACACTTGGTAAATTGCTTATTTTCTCTTAAACTCAAGGAGTAAAGCATCCTAGGAGAGAAAGGGATGGTTTTATAAGCTCATTTTTTTCATATCACAGCAGTTTATTTAATTCTGATCATTGATCAAGGTTAGCTGGTAACTTCCAATAAAAAGTAATCCCCTCAATCTTCCACTTGCAGAGATTTGCACAGAAAAAAAAAATTCTATTCTGCTTGCTCAGGGTATATTATCAGACAAGGCTCTTGACCTCAATTTCTAGTTGCTTTTTCAAACAGAGTTGGTTATGCCAGCCATATAAAGCACAGAGAGTAGAACTTTTTCCTACAGAGCTGTCAGGGGGTTTTCTTTTCCTTGCAGACGTTTTTGTAACTGTCTAATAAAACCGTAATTTTCAGCCTATAATCTTTTATATAGCAATTTTAACTTCACACATAAAGAAGCACTATGCCTATCTCCCACTCACAAACAAATCAAATATGTTGCTTTTTCCCAATAAAGAACAGTTTAAAACTTTCAGCGAACACATCTTTCAGGTTACTTTGCAGAAGTCTGTATGTGTTCATGCAATCATTTCACTGTATACATAAAAGCTTGGGAAATAGAAGCTAAAGTGCGATTCCCATTTGCCTACCTTGCCTAAAGTGAAGTCTCTTTTACAGAATTCTTACTTTTGTTCTAATGCACATACGCACAAGAAGTTAATAATAATGTTCTACTTCTTAAACATATAATGCATATGGAGTCAATGAACTATAAATAACATAGTGAATAAGAAGGAATAGTGGAATTAGAGTAGTTCTGCATGAGAATCCAAACTAACTGATAAACAGGTAGTCAAATTATGGGGCCCAGCAGATCCCTTATGTTTAGCATCCCGAGTGTCACGTCTGTCTCATGAGATCTGTGATTCTACAGATTTTCTGGAGTTCTCTGGCTCAGGTGGTGGGGATTGTGCTGGCTGGGCGTGTGTGTGTGTCTTCAGTCAGCCAATCACTCCAGGTCAGTACACATAAAAGCTGTCTTCCCAGGTGTGAGTGTGGTTAGCTTTCTCTGTTCTCATTCTCCCTCTGTGTTGTGTGAGCAGGTTCTATGTGTAGTGGCTGCAAGAAAGGTTTGTGTCTTGTGGTTTTGTTTGGTTATGTCGCTGGACTCATGGGTAGTGTAGGGACTAGCGGTATTGCCGGGAGCGATGACGTGGCCTGCTAGTTTCCATGTTTTGGCCAAAATGTCAACAAATAACTGGCATTTATAGCAATAATATCTGCTACTAGTGTTTGCATATTGGCTGCTGTATGATTTGATCATGGTTTTGAGGGTCATCTTATCCTGTCCAGTTGCCCCTGTTGGTGGTGGCATGTGTATGTGTCCTAGCCTGGGTGCATGGCTTCCAATGGCAGCAAGGGCCCAGATCAGAAGACCGCTATTGGGGCAATGTCCCTGCTCAAGTAGGTCCTTGGTCATCTTTGTTGGTAGAAGATAGGGAGAAGTGTTAATTGGGGGTTGTTTCACATGATGTTCTCTATCCTTTGTTAGGTTCGTTTGGCCCCAGTGCTCACTAGCCCACATGAACGTTGCACTGAGCATGTGGAGAAGTCTTAGGTAAACCTGCAAGCAAATGCTGTAACATAACTTGGTGATGAGTTCCCGTTTATGTTATTTTTCGCATAGGGCCAATTTCAGACAAGCATGTTTGTAGACCAAATGTGGTCTATGTTTTATGGAGTTAAAATAAATCTGTATCTAATTACATGGGCGTGTATTTTCAGAGCCATGCATTAAAAACACAGGATGTGCTATCTTTGTCTATGTTGCTTGAAAAATACACCCACTATAATCTATGAAAAGTGATTTAAAATATGGGTGCATATGGTAATGCCCGTGGAAAATAAATGCAATGACAACAAGTACGGTGGCAAATACAGATGAAATACTGATGAAAAATTGATGCAATATCATCTATAACATGTCCAAATTACAAATCCATACTACGGAAGTGTTACAATACGCTCATGTGCAACTGGCAAAATTGAGCAAGCCTTTAGTTGCGGGTTTTGGAGCCGTTTCGCCGCCGGCATTCCGCTGCGGCTTTCTCTCCCCATAGAGAGGAGAAAGGCAGCTGCGGGAAAAAAAAAGAATTGACATGCTGCGGAATTGAATTCCACGCATCATGTCAGTTTTCATACGGCTTTTCCACAAACGGATTGGCCGCAGCGTGTGGACGAGATTTTTGCAAAATCTCGTCCACTTTGCTGGCTAATCCCGGGATCAGGAGCCGCGGGTGCAATTTGCTCTGCAGACTTTCCGCACGGAAAGTCCGCAGCAATTCCACCCTGTGTGAACACAGCCTTAAAGCAACATATAAATGAAGCTTGATTAGCCAATAATTGCTCTTCCTATCTGTAAAGTTTGGAGCTTTTAGCATATGTGCACACAGTGCAGAGCAAATCTGCATTAAAATCCTTGTGCGTATTATGACAGCGGAATTCATTCACTACATTCAAATGAATGAATTCTAAAGGTAAAGATTGCACTTCTCTCACAACAAATAGACCATGCTGCAGATTTCCAAATCTACAACATGACTCTCTTCTGCAGCAGATATTTTTTCTTCTGCAAGTAAATGGCTAAACCCCCATATACTTACATTGTTCTTGTACATTGCTGGAGAATCGTAACATGAAACACACCGCTGAAATTCTGCAGCAACTCTGCGACGTGTGAACTGATACCTAAAGTTCTGCCTTATCTTTTCTCGCACGTAGAAAAACTGCATACAAGAAAGCATGAGAATCACGCTAGTGAACATGAAACCATTGGATTCAATGGCATCGTTTCGTCAGGTTTTGCAGCCGTGAAAATCACATCGGTGAAACCTAACCAAGTCAAGTCCATCTGCTTAAGCCCTTACACTAACTTTTTACAGCTGATTTTGCTTATCACCCTCATATGTTAAGCGCATCTTTCTTCATATGTCTCATACTAAATATGCTACTGCAATTGTAAGATTAACATTAGAGATGAGCGAACGTACTCGGTAAGGGCAATTTCGCAATCGAGCACCGCGATTTTCGAGTACTTCACTACTCGGGTGAAAAGTACTCGGGTGCGCTGTGGGCCGGGGGGTTGCAGAGGGGAGTGGGGGGTAGCAGCGGGGAACAGGGGGGAGCCCTCTCTCTCTCCCTCTCCCCCCCACTCCCCTCTGCAACCCCCCGCTCACCCACAGCGCACCCGAGTACTTTTCACCCGAGTAGTGAAGTACTCGAAAATTGCGGTGCTCGATTGTGAAATCGCCCTTACCGAGTACGTTCGCTCATCTCTAGTTACCATTTCTATTTATAATCTTGTACAAATTACCGCTCACGTTTCTTTCCAATTATTCTCCTATTACAGTTTAGCACTTTTCTTAAGATAGAACATATTTAGTCTCCATGCAATCCTAGTCAGTCAGATTCTGGAATGCCTGCTCCAGTTGACAGGTCTGATCAGTACTATCAGAGTTTTGTCATTAACCCTGGTATATAGGCATCACACAGAAGAAACAAGTGAATTTTATTGTTGCTATGGGAACAACACTCCTACAGTATAATATTTCTGCGTTTCTAAGATCCTCATTCTTCCCTGACAGCAAATACACATCATTGACAGAGATGTCATGATGTATTAATATATCTGCTGCTTGTTTATTGTAAAACACCATTAATAAGGCTCCCTACTGTACTTTACCTTATTTATTGACCTAAAGATATCTGTGGCTAATTAGTGGCAAAATAGCATTGCAAAGTTTTTTTGATTTACATGGTAAAAATGGATATTAGGCAAATTTCACTGAATGTGTGGTAATTATTTTTGTGTCTTTCCTATGCAGCAACATATTCAGCAGCACTATCCGTATATTTCTATCACTCATACCGGTCCCTGTATGATATGGGGCTCACAATTAGTGTGGAGTGATTATTGAAATATTTGGATTTAAAAAGAAATAATTGGGAGAGAGGAACAGTGTATGTTTTTCCTCTGAATGTGGCTCTGTTGCCTTTCAGTGAAAGGGTCCTAGCTTCAAGTTCTATCAAGGTTAACAAATGCAAGGAAAAACTCCATCCAGATGTTGGCCCATTAACTGCAGGATACAGAGCAGAGTCAGAGTGCTGATCATGTGATCTGGAGGCTGTAAAAAAAGTACAGAATACACAGCCAGGAGGGGACGAGCTACAGAACTGAATTCTTCACAGCAAGGATCTTTGATGCTGTGATGGACTTCTCCAAAATAATAATTAAAAAACAAGATGCTCTTTTAATGTCATGTGGCCTATAGTCTTAGCATGATTCTATCCTTTATGCAAAATGTAATATGAAATAGCAAGCAGGTGGTCAATAGTGACCAATAATGGGCATTTGACCTCTGTCCTTCATAAAAGTAAGATATGTCAATGATTTTTTGTAGCTGAAGGATCTTGTGCAGGTTACTGCTATAGCAATAATCCTAATTATATGCTTCATTGTTAATTAGCGCACTATTAGCATTTTAAGCTATAAACATTATATATTACTTATTTTTACCACTGAGTTTTGTTTTTGTAATTCATATGTAATGTTGGCTGTCATTTTTTGATTAAGCTGTCCAAACCAGTAAACAAACAAAAAGTTAAAGGGAATCTGTCAGGCCACTACTTTACTGCACAATAGTGTACTGTTGAGTTCTAACCGGGTTGCCAACTGTTCCTAAATTTATCGACAGTTTTTAAATTCTAAGATGTTTTTTACTGCTGTCCATAGTGTTTGGCAAAAAAAACCACTGTCCGTGATTCCTGGTGACTTCAGCTGCGCATTTGCACTGCCAATTTCTCAACAGGGAAAGAAGGGAAAAGACAAGAAAGGCTGGGCAGCATTTCATTTGGCCAATGACTGCTCTCCCTGTAAGAGTCAGCGGGAAGCTCAGACTGAAAGCTATGGGATGATTAAGCTGTACTTTCCTGCAGAGGACAAAAAGAGGTACACTGATGCATACCACTCTAAGGCTGCGTTCCCACAAACGTATATCGGCTCGGTTTTCACGCCGAGCCGATATACGTCGTCCTCATGCGCAGGGGGGGGGGGAGGATGGAAGAGCCAGGAGCAGGAACTGAGCTCCCGCCCCCTCTCTGCCTCCTCTCCGCCCCTCTGCACTATTTACAATGGGTAGAGGCGGAACGGGGGTGGAGCTAATTCACGAAACTTAGCCCCGCCCCGCCTCCTTTCATTGCAAATAGTGCAGAGGGGCGGAAAGGAGGCAGAGAGGGGGCGGGAGCTCAGTTCCTGCTCCTGGCTCTTCCATCCTCCCCCCCCCCCCCCTGCAGATGAGGATGACGTATATCGGCTCGGCGTGAAAACTGAGCCGATATACGTTCATGTGAATGCAGCCTAAAGGAGGACAAAAGGACAGCATATGATTATAACCGGCGCTCTTAGTATAAACCCCAAACATGTATACATAAGGAAAGTAAACAGAGCCTTTTACTGTAGCTCGCCTGAGTTGGTCATAGATTACTTAATATGCTTAATCTGTCTGCTGCTATTGACCATAGGTAGACCAATTTAAATAAACGGATTTTGTAGAGGCATTTTTAAATTAACTGTGTTACATAAGCTGCATCATAGCTTCCAGCGAAACATAAAACTGTAAGAAGTCTTCGTATTTGGAATACTTCATAAAAATTAAAGAGAATTCACTATGCAATATAGGGCTGAAGCTGAATATATGAAATGATGTGAGCTAAACAGGCCACTGCTCTACTTTAAAACATTTTCAGTGCTTGGAGCAAATGGAATAGAGATCTCATAATGTTTTAAGGACTTTTAGAGCTGAGCATATCAGCATCAGGAGACCAATTACTGGAGAGACCCCATAGGGGTCCAGCCTCAGGGTTTTTAGATAGGATGAATAATATATACATTTTACAGCTTCCTTATCAAACTCAGTGCTATGCAGCTGAACTAAATATGACTTTTAAGTATTAAATTAAAAACTGACCTGTTTGGTTGTGGGGAAGAATGAATGCAATGCCAATGCTATACTATGCAATATGTTTTGCTTCTCTATAGATCATCTTCAGCATTCTGCATACATATTCAGTATACATGCATAACTTGCTTTTTTTACTAATTATCAGATCAGTATATTGGGCCTCGTATTTAAAATTGTGTAAGAGAAAAGCTAACCTTATTGCCTATAGCAACCAACCATTGCCCAGTTTTATTGTTTTTTTTTTCGGTGGTTTAAGAAGTATCTATCTGCTCTCCTGATATGTGTGGTTTAGTAAATACTTACATGCCCTTTTAATCCCTTAAATGGGTTTTCCCAGTTTATAATGTATGCTAAAACCCTGTTCCCCATACAGTAACATATCTAACCAGCATATGACCACCTCTCCCCACTCCCTGCAGTGTCCAGCACTGCTGATCCGCTCTCATTGTTTGTAAACCAGTAAACATGATGTCAAAACGGAGAAGCAGATCAGCAGCGCAGAGCACAATGGGGAGTGGGGAGAGGTGAAAATATGCTGATTATGTAACTGCATGGCTAATGGGGTTTTAACATAAAAAATAATTTAGACAACCCTTTCCACTCTGTGATGCATATGTATATGTACGTCACAGAGGCGTGGGGTGGTTATGAACCATCGCAGATGGCCCGACTTGTGGATATTTGTCAAGTTACATGCACGATTTATGCTGACTGTGGCATGTAAGCTATCAACTACAGGATTGGGCTCAGTTCAGCAATCAATCGGGCCCCTTCGCAATGCAATTGTGGTGGCCCAGTGGTTGTCTTTGCAGCCCTCAGTCTAGGTAATGCTCCCAAGGCTGTAGCAGGGATTAATGGGATAATGTTAAAGTTACAAAACACTGCGATACCAAAGTATTGCAGTATACTATAGGAGCAATGAAATAATCACAAATTCAAGTCCCCTAGCGAGACAAAAAAATTGTAAAATTACGCATTCTTTGCACCATTCAATTCCATCATATGATAGTCCTGTCAAACCACTAAGTGCCATTTTCTTGGTCCCATAATAAAGCATGAAAACGGAACCCTAAAAGCGAGGATAACAATGCATCCTTAGGGTGCATTCACACGAACGTATATTGGCTCGGTTTTCACGCCGAGCCGATATACGTTGTCCTCATGTGCAGGGGGGGGGAGGCTGGAAGAGCCCAGGAGCAGGAACTGAGCTCCCGCCCCCTCTCTGCCTCTTCTCCGCCCCTCTGCACTATTTGCAATGAAGAGAGGCGGGACGGGGGTGGGGCTAATTCACGGCCCTTAGCCCCACCCCCATCCCGCCTACTCTCATTGAAAATAGTGCAGAGGGGCGGGAGGCAGAGAGGGGGCGGGAGCCTCAGTTCCTGCTTCTGGCTCTTCCAGGCTCCCCCTCCCCCCGCAGATGAGGAGGACGTATATCGGCTCGGCGTGAAAACCAAGCCGATATACGCTCTTGTGAACGCACCCTTAGACAGTTTAGATTAAAAAATAATTGGGAAGATGATTAATACCTCTACACTACCACATATTGGAAGGCAGAATTCGTGCAAGTCAATGACAAGCCCTGCAACAATGACTGTGAAGTATAAGCCAAAGCCAGAATCTCCTCCAGAAGGAGCAGACAACCATTCACAGACAGCTGTTTCAGGATGATCACCCCTCATCAGTGTGCAGCAGGTTTCTGGCTTGGCTAGTGAGAGGCCTATAGATGTTGGCCAAGAAGGGTGTTGTGGCGCTGAAAGTGGGTGCACGAACATCTGATTACCTGTGGTCCAAAGCAGTGGACTCCAGCCAGTCCACTATTGATGAACTACAATGAAGATAGGTCATTAATAACAATTGCCTGGAAAACCCTTTAACATAAGGTGTTTCAAAGTACAGTGACTATTTAAATGGAACTATGTGTTCCTGGACTTGACATCATCCCCTCTATTCTGTGCTGGTCTTGGACATGTAGAATAGAAGACCTAACAAAGCAGCTTAAAGATGACCTGTGATACTCTCCCTTCCCAACAAAGTATAGGGATTGAGCTTTTGTCTTAATAGTGTCTCCATTATCTGGGATCAAGAGTCCCTAATGTTGTTATGGGGACCAGATCACATTACAAGCAGCAAAGAAATTCAATATACTGTACTATTTTCTGCCTCCCATTTCTATATTCACAAAATTAACCAAGCAACCCTTTTAGCATGAAGATAAATTGATTATAAGCACAGCCTTCTCAATAAAAAAAACCTAGGAAAGTTTCTTCAATAAGAGTCTAGAAATATTGGTCTATTTGACCATGCATTCAGAAATCATTAGAATACTCTCGTATGGTACAACAGTTTTCTCAGCAATTTATTGATGAGCAAGTGCCTTCACGTAAATCATTGTACTTCCTGGGAAAGAAAGAATATTTGTAGTCTAATAATTTTAATGTTCTTTAACTGTTAAAATATACACTAGTGGTTTTTCTTTTGCTAAAAACACAATTTGAACGCTGCAGAGAAGCCATAAGGAATATTGCCTTGTAGAAACAATATGGGAATAAGGCTAATTAAAATCCTAGATGCATGCTTGAAAATATGCCAAGGGAAGAATATATTTTCAAGCCAGCAAAGTGCATCGTTCAGATGAGAGAATGAAAAGTTTCCCCTGGTTCATTGTATGCTTTTAGGAAGACATTTCTAGTAGATGAAATGTAGCAAAGGAGTACATAGACATTATGACTCCCATGACTCAGTGTTACCCTATAATTAGACTGCACTCAGAAGATGAAATGTTTCTAGCTACAAATGAAAGTGCTATTTTTTCACAATCACTGTTTTTGCCTTCTGCCATCTGTTATGCCTGCTCTATTAGAATAATGTTGATGTTATTGAAGCCTTGATTGTGATATTGAGGGTTAGGTGTAGTCACTATCTGGAAGTGATGGATGAACTTTTGAAAAGTTCAGTTCAGCCTGTTCGACATACTTTTGCAAAAAGTTAATTTAAGTCCGAATTAGTTTGAACCGAACTGAAAGCTCATCAAAACTCCTAAAATGGATATTTAACACTGTCTAAGAGCCATGAAAGCCCTGCGTTACACTCTAAAAGTGCTATACAGAGCTTTTATGGCTAAGAGTGTTCAACACTAGTGTTCAGGACTTGTGTTCGGTGAACCTGACCCGTAGAACTTTGCTAAAAGCATGGTTCAGGTTCATGTGAACTGAACTTTTAGCAAAGTTTGACCCAAAACGAGATTCTACTGGTTTGGTTTGCCACTCACTACTGTCTGGTATCAATTCTCTGTCTATAGTGCACAGCTTGCTATAGGTCTACAGACATGTTCTTATATTGAGAAATCAAATGTCCTAGTTAAGTACAGAAATGATCATTTACTTGCCTTTCCAAAGTAAGTTGGAATGGTCCCAGCTAAAGAAACGTAGTACAAGCAAAGGACACCAGGCACTCCATGAATATAGCAAACACACACTTTACAGCCACAGCTAGGGTAGGACAACAATATCAGTATCATCCTAATTTTGTGACATATCACAATTGGTATAATGCAGAACTTTGGTACATTTCAATGTCTTCAAACAGTACACTTTAATCTCACACTTAAAAAAGATGTAAATCCAAAATGAATGTTGTGCAAGTTATATATAAAGCTTATATATGTGAATTATTCAGAATAGTATTAATATTCAATATGTTCCCTGATGGGCTTCAGGCTGCTACCAGTAACTGATCTGTAATTTTCACAGAACATGTCACATAAATAAATCCTTATAGTACCCACTATTATCACATTGCTGAACCAGGATTTAGAATAATCATTGCTCTCAAGCTACAGCACAGAATATTCCATTATTCACCAATCCATGGCCTGACGCATCACTATTTTTTGCAAATAACTTATTAAAGTTTTTATGTAACAAAGATCAAATTACAACAGTGCTCCAGAAATCCGAATGCAATAAAAGAAAGAAGAAAAAGGGATACAAATTTAAATAATAGAAGGAAAGGAGAAAACCAAATAAAGTCATAATATTACCATACAGAAAAACGGATTATTAGATACAATGGGTATACCAGGGTCCTCAGCTATAGAGAAAATTAGGAAGAGTGTTGCTTCTAAAGGTCAATACATGTTTATACAGGATATGTTTTAAAAAAAATAATGTGGAAGGAATGGGAGCGCTCCAATTTTTAGCTAGAAGTTATTTTGCTGCCAAAAATGTGGCTGATTATAAATAAATAATTATTTATCTAGAACCAGTACAGACTCTATCAATATCTAACAGCAAGAGGGCAAGTTTTGAAATTGAATGAGCAGATATTCCTGAAATTGTATCCACTGGAAAGAAAACCTCCTTCAAAACAAATTACAGCACTGAACATTCCCAGAATTTGTGGTAAAGAGATAATAATAATCTTTATATTGCGCCAACATATTCCGCAGCGCTTACAAAGCAGGGGAAAGCAAACAAAACCACAGTTACATGTAGTAATCAGTTGATGGAGACAGTAGGGGCAGGGGGATTGTTCCAATGAGCTTACATACTACAAATAATGGGGTGATACAGAAGGTAAAGGGCCTGGAGATGTGCAAGGTAAGGCAAGGTAGAGAATGCATGATGCTAAACACATAGACAATGGTCAAATTGTGCCAAATAGTGGCCGAATCCGTGTGACTACAGGGGGCAGCTGATTGCGGCTAGCAGGGATTGCAATCAGTAAGATGGAGCACGTTATCAGGTGGAGTAAAGAAGGGTTTGGATTAGGAGATATGATGTGCCTCCCTGAAGAGGTATGTTTTTAGAGCACGCCTGAAGTTTTGTGTGTCAGGGATTGCCCAGATAGTTTTGGGTAGCGCGTTCCAGAGGACTGGTGCTGCTCTGGAGAAGTCTTGGAAGCTGAAATGAGAGGCTCAAATTAAAGGGGCGCTTAGTCTGATTTAGTTAACGGAGTGGAGGGCGCGGGCAGGGTGGTAAATTGAGATGAGGGAAGCAATGAAGGGTGGTGCCATGCTAGTGAGAGATCCTTTATGCCCACTTTATTTTTTACAAGGGTAAGCTTTAAAAAAAATTACCCTTAAAGGGGTTGTCCCGCGGCAGCAAGTGGGTCTATACACTTCTGCATGGCCATAATAATGCACTTTGTAATGTACATTGTGCATTAATTATGAGCCATACAGAAGTTATAAAAAGTTTTATACTTACCTGCTCCGTTGCTGGCGTCCTCGTCTCCATGGTGCCGACTAATTTTCGGCCTCCGATGGCCAAATTAGCCGCGCTTGCGCAGTCCGGGTCTTCTGCGGTCTTCTATGGGGCCGCTGGTATAGAATGCCGGCTCCGTGTAGCTCCGCCCCGTCACGTGCCGATTCCAGCCAATCAGGAGGCTGGAATCGGCAATGGACCGCACAGAAGCCCTGCGGTCCACGGAGACAGAGGATCCCGGCGGCCATCTTCAGCAGGTAAGTATGAAGACGCCGGACCGCCGGGATGCAGGTAAGCACTGTGCGGGTTGTTTTTTTAACCCCTGCATCGGGGTTATCTCGCGCCGAACGGGGGGGGGGGGGGTTAAAAAAAAAAAAAAAACGTTTCGGCGCGGGACAACCCCTTTAAATTTCAGTGCAATTGTAGGATTATTGCAACCTCAAACTAAAACTAAAGTGTTAGCGAGCTTTCGACCATTTGCATTTTCAAGTAAAAGTTTCAAGATTTCCATATGAAAAAGTAAAAATATGAGAGCGCATCCATGCAAGCTAAAAAGAATTTGATGTTTATTAGCACATCCCACGCACAATAAAGCAACATTTTGACCTACCCAAGGGTCTTTGTTAAGGAAGTCACATTTTTACTTGCAGGTAAATCCATGGAAATTGGTAGTCTGAGGGTGAGAAATAGGTTAAGAAGGACAATCCTGCCTATGTATTTTCAGTTAGGAGAATGGACACTCTCTTTAAAGATCTAGACTGTGAACAAGCTCGCATTGCAGTTATGACCTTAGAGAATATGTGGCCAACAACAGTGCAACATAACAAATTATATCGAGATGTGTAACTGATCTGCAGGCATGTTACAGCAGAAATTGTAATATGAAATTTGCTACTTTCATCAGACACATGCCAGGTGACGATGAAAGACTGATGCTATGTAGTGACATTGGTAATTCTCATGATGGCAGCTGATAGCAAAGTGCTAGTAGTTTAAAAGATACAAGATGTTATGTGACAGAATGGTACCTGTGATATTTGTAGCAAATAATCCTTCTGTATCACATATAATATGTATTTTTGCTCCACAGTTCAATGTTTATACTGAAATTTCAATCAAATGGATTTGAAGCTTTTCGAGCTTGGCTTTGAAAATGTGACTTTTGACTGTCCAGTTCTGTAAGCTTTATAGGGCAATGTAAATTTATTGAGGGTAACAGTGCTCAGCAGTCGCAAATTAATTTTTTCCTATGGAGCTGTGGTCTTTCAACCCAATTCTGTACCATGAAGCTATTCTGCAGTTCAGAATCATTGGCTGAATGCTTTCAATTTCCACTGGGCTACACGTTTGACTCTCTAAATTGATCTAAATGATGAGTGGGCATTGCAGAACTCTCAAAGCACAGAGGAATGTTTTCATAAAAAATTGTTGTTGAAGGCAGCCTAGCCGGTCTATTTAGGATGTTGTCTAGATCTCACTTTATAAATTGGAGACAAAGATGGATTTTGCTCTTTAACTCTAAGCTGACAAGATAAGTCTTATCATACTTTCTGAACTTAAATTCCCAGATTTTCTAACATAAGTGCTTACACATAAATCAGACAGTGCTAATCATGATGAGGGGTATCTTTTATTAAAAAAGACATCCATTGATGAGCATACATATTACTTCTCTTGGTTTATCGAAAATTGGCTATGATGTTATTTAATTCACTGAACTCATTTACTGCAGTTGCAGGTATTATACTCTTCATAAGTATAACCAAGCATGATCTTAATGAATAAACCATGGAGATGAGCAAATATACTTGGAGTGGAGAACTGATGGCAAATAAAGAAGCATCAACCCCTTCTAATATTACCAGCGAACCTTTATAAAATGTAAAAGTTGTGATTTTATATTCTCATTTTCCCCCCGCAGTAGCACAAACAATGCACATGGCACTATTTGAAATGAATAAAAAGAACAGAAGCATTAAAATGCTACTATAAAACGTCTAATCACTCTATTGTAAGTCCATCTGGTATCATCAGTACCCAATGAAAGAAGGTCCCAGCAGAGGATCATGGCTTCCGAAAATTACAGACATGAACAGAGCTATACCCCATTCACAAGGGCATACGTACCATAGAGGCACACTATGTTTCTCCTATGGGGCCCATAGAGAGAGGGGGCCACCAATATTTGGTCCCACCACTTTTCTACTGGATGACTGCAGCCAGTGCAAGGCTCCCTTCTTCAGAGGAACTGAATTGCTCAAAAGCAAGTAGTTTGGGAAATATCTTAAAGAGTAACTGCACTTTTAAAAACTTTTGGCATATCAGAGTGACACATAAAAAGTTTTTAGCAATTGCGGTCCAGGCGCTGAGACTGATTGCTCACATAAATGGGCTGCTGCAGTATGTATTAAAGAAAAAATGAGGCCACATAGTAAAGACTACAAAGACCAATATGAGCCCCTTATTAAGATGCTGGATTTTGGCACCCAGGACATAAGCGTTTGGTGTTTGTTTTCCTTTGACTCCCATTCCATGACCCTACAGGGTTAATTGGTAAATAATACTTTTTGTGTCATTTACCTCAGTAGTCCTAAAATGAGTTTTCTGGGCAAAAACTATTTATGATTTATTCTCAGGATACGCCATCAATAGTTAATCATCATGGAACTGTGGCTCAGGATCGCCCCCGTCCCACTGTCAGTGCAGTGGGGTAGTTAGCTTCACTCCCATTGAAATCAATGGGAGATGATGAAGCGTCCTATTACACTTTCATGTCCGACCTTCCGTGTCCGACTCAGAGCAGGCTGGACGATCAGCTCATGGCTTGGGATCCCGAGCGGTGGGTTCCTGTTAATTAACTATTGAAGATCTATCCTGAGGATAGGTCATCAATAGTTTTTGCCAGAAAACCCTTTTAAATCCCAGACATATAGGATTCTGCACTTAACAAAATCTGAATAGGTATAACATTGTGCCCTAATTATTTTCTTGAGTGATGTATTTTTCTGCACTACAGTTTCAAATTCCTTGCACAGTCATTAAATTCAAAGGCTTGTCTCATCAGATGCGGTCCATTTGAGAATTTGGTCCCTGGAGATATGATCCCAGGTCCCACTTCTGGCACCACCAGCAAATTACTGATTTTGATTCGGAAGCCATGACCAGTCAAGCATTTCCCCTGCGAAGGATATTATAGAGGAAATGTAGTACGACATGCCAGTCACTCAAACGAATCGCCATGCTTGAGTACAAGGATGGTCCCAACACGGCAATACAAAAAGACAAAAACAGCTCACCACTAAATCAAGGTTGGACATTTCTTATTTTACAGGTGCATGGAGTTGAGATTTATTGTGTCAGCAGCAGCTCACTGGATTACATGGAGGCAGGAAGCATAGGATCCAGAACTCAGATTAGAAAAAAATGAAAGCAAAAACGTTTATTGTAGCATTTTTAAAAAGTGGGTGCATATGCTAGACGCCAGTCAATTGTCCCATAGTCATAGCAAGGATGGTTCAAACTTCACCAGAATGAAAGGTTCTGTTACAGAAAGGCTCTGCATTCTGGCTCATAGAGGGGGTCTCTAGCTGGGGATCTTTCTCTAATATGCCATACTAAGGCATAAGAACAAAGGTTCTCTTCTTGGGACAGTTCCATAAGCATAACATTCTGGTACACTGCAGCCTTCAATAGAGGGAGCATAGGAGCTTACGACATATTGATTAATGATAAAACAGTATACAATAGCTGATAAGCTGCCTCTAGGAGTTGCTGCAGACAGTCAAAAGTAATGTTTTAAATTTATGTCCCTGCAGGGAGTTTAAACACCACTATTGACATAAATAAAAGGGGTTGTGCCAAGATGGAAAGTTATGCCTTTTTCTCTTGGACAGGTGATAACTTTCTCATCCGTGCTGGAACTTCCACCAATCCTGAGAATCGGGGTCCCAGAGGTCCTTGCATGAATGAAGCTGCAGTTGTGCATGTGCGCTGCAAGTCTATTCATTTTAATGGCAGTGCCAAAGGAAGTTGAACATATGTGCAACTGCTGCTCCACTCATATGGGGGCATTAGGAACCCTTGCTCTGGAGTTCGTGAGGGTCTCAGTGGTCAGACCCTAACCAATCGGAGTGTTATCCTTTATCCCATTGATAGGGAATTACTTTATCTTAGCAAAACCCAGTTAGAATATTAGATAGCACAGAATTTTAGATTTAAAATGGGAAGGTGTTAAAAGGTAGACTTTCCCGTTAAAGTTGATCAGGTTCAATACTTATCCCTTTGATTGGGCAGTGTCAACTGATAAGATCTAAATCTATGTATAACTAAATATTCTATAGGTGCAGTCATCAGCCTTACACATCATCGCACTAGAGAACAGAGTTAACAATGTGCTGCGCCCTAGGCACAAAGGTCAATCTGGGCCCCTGCAAAATGAAAATGCATGATTATTATCCAGTATAAGTAAAGATCTATTCACAGGTATAGAAGTATTCCAATTATTTTTAGTCTATTACTTTTTTGGATTGCAATTCTGGAAACTCATTTTCTTTTTGCTTCGTAAAAGAACCCTTTTTGGTTAATTCTGCCTCATTAGACAGTACTGAAATTGCATTTAAGCAAGCCTGCGCTGTTGTCCTCCATGATGATGTAATGTACGTGTGTGTGCTATAAAGAGAGAAGAAATGCTATTTTCTCTCGATGTACAGTATATAGAAGACACATATAGTAGCTCCTCCGGCCAGCTCAGAGAGAACTGAGAATTAGACATACAGCCTGCAGGGGAAAAATGGTGATAATGCAGGATGCAAGTCATATAATAACCAAAAGTAATGTTACTCTTCATCTACAGATACTGCAGGTAATTCTGAAAAGTTATCTGAAAGTGTAGGTATGTTTTACCACTGTGCTTACTGAACGTATTTATTGTGACAGACAAAAACGCATACAGCACAACTCAGCAGTCCTCGCATATATGATACTTATGCCTGATTCACATGAGCTATTTAGCTGTGATTAAACGTTGGCTGAAAATGACAACCATGTTAAGCATTGGATTCCAATGCATTCATTCACGTGGGCAATTTTTGGGCATGTGAAAAAATGACTGTGTTAAAATGTCAAATCGGCAACGGTTTTCAGTCCCTGATTTTTCACGCAGCATCAAAAGATAGGTCTTGACCTATATTTTGACGAAAAATGCCGGAGGCTCCCATAGAGTCCTATGGGAGCTGAAAAAAGGGCGGGGGTTTACCTGCGTCGGGTGCTTAGGAAAGAAGACAGGCAGCTTGTTCTATTTAAGCATTAGAAGTCATTCCGAGGATTTTTGGCGACCTACGGTATTCCGTGCTGCAGCGTATTTTTCACATAATACACCCATGTGAATGGATGAGAAAACTCTAATTAATCGTGGGACTCGATCGCGGCTATTCTTCACTGTTCTGATTCTTGTCCGCAATGCGACTGGTGTAAAATCTCATCACCCGTGTGAATTTAGGTCTTACATATGGGAAGCCACAAAATATTCTGGTGGTTCATATGACTGGACTTTTTCTAACAATCTCAATATCAGAATATTTAATGCTTTTAGTAAAAATTCTGTTAAACGATATTACTATTTCTTCACATTTTTTAACATCTTCCTGGCTCCTCCCTGTTTTCGAGCCTTAGGCACGTGCCTGGTTAATCTAATGGATAAAATGACGCAGACCTATACAAATTTTACTCCATGTTTAGACGCACCAGTGATCATTATGTGCAGAACATTCTGGTAGACAGCCTTTGAAAACATCATTTTTTTTTCTTTTTGTCCTATTGTGATGCTTAGCCCTGATAGACACGCTACATGCACTCAAGCGGTGTGAAAAATGTTATTTTCTTTATTTGTAGCAGAGTAAATATTACAGCTGGAAAAAGGTCACCGAAAACTTAGCTGTTTAGCAAGCACATTTTAATCAGTGACATTAGTCCCTTCCGTGTACAAACAGCCTGGAACATGTATCCAGCAGTAATGAGGGACAAAAATCAATATATTTCACAAACCATCTGTACACTGATAGATATGAGATCAGTAGTTCTGACCTTTTCCTGCATCAAGCCTGAAAAATGGTAGCTGTCATATTCATGATAGTGATGACAAATTGCTTTAAAAATGGCTCTGCAGGCCTCAGTTACTCTTCTTGTCGGTATCAAATAGAGTCACACAAAAATAGCACCTTTCTGGGGAGCACGTGCAGATGCTGTGGCTCTGCAATCCTTAATCACAGTGCAGCAGGAGCTAAATTATAGCATTCGGGCCACGGCCTGCGAAACATGTGTCAGGTTGATGTCTGAGATTCTCCCCTGTAGATTGGCAATCAGCGCTATCACCTTGTCTTATGCTCTTTAGGGCACCGGATTTGGTTTCCATATTGAATTGTTTACTAAACAATAGCACTGGAGAAATAAAGCTCGAAGTATGGAAATCTGTTTCCTCTTTTCAATCTTCCAGTGATCTGAAGCTTGCATCCATGAGTGTGAAGTTCGGGACATTTCCTCGTCTACGTACAGCTGTACTATGCATCAAATTGACATTTGGCATATGCTGTCATCTGCATAGCATCCTCTACTTCATTTCAGAGCATCACAACATGATGCCAATGACAAGCAGTGATACAGATTGCCTGTCACACAGATCATGGCATGCAGTAATGCAGTAATACACAGCCTGATAACGGAATGCTGACCTATGTACAAAGGGAAATGTGGCAATTTGACACTAACGTAATTTTGTTTGCATTCATCCCTCAAGTTACAATGGCCTCAGGATACAATATTTTCAACATACATTGGTCTTAATTAGACCATTGCCTTGAAACCAGATTCCACATGCAGTGTCCCAGACAGTCCGGATATGCAATGTGTGGACTTTGATAGAATACCCAGCTAATCAGCATGGGCATATCACTGGTAAAATGCCTTTATTACTGAAGTGCATGCAGTGATTGGATGACTTGTTTTGCCACCCTACAGTAAAGTCAGGGCTGGTTTTAGATAAAGTGTGGCCCTGGGCAAAATTAAAAGTGGGGCCCTAAAATCTGAAATACCAACACAGTCACACTTAGTTGGCTAAGTAAATTAAAACAAGAATAATCATGCTGTACTGCAGTTCTCAAACCTAAAGCCAGACCAGGCTGAATTGAAAAAAATATCAGACCCCAGTCTCCACACCAGTTTGCACTGTTCTACACAGCAAGCAGACAGCTCTGCATAGATACAGTACCAAAAATCGAGCTCGCTACATAGATACGGTACCAGAACTGAATTACTAAATAGATATGGTACTACAACTGAACTTACTATATAGATATGGTACCAGAACTGAACATACTAATTAGATATGGTACTACAACTTAACTTACTATATAGATATGGTACCAAAACAAAGCTTACTGCTTAGATGTTGTACCAGTTTTGAGATTACTACATAGATACAGTTCCAAAACCAAACTTACTGTATACATAGGGTACCAGAACCAAGCTTGCTGCATAGATATAGTACCAGAACCATGTTTACTGGATAGATACAGTCATCTGAGTCATCTCTCCTGTAAGCTTCATGTTCCTACGTTTACCACTGGTATCCCAGTGGTCAAAGTTGGGACCTCTCCCTGGCCAGCTCTCCAACTGTATTTAATCCAGCTGAACAGATGAAGGCGTTTTACCCTTTTTATGCTGGTTGTCTGCTATATTAATTAAAGAAGAAATTTTCATCCAGTTCTTTTTAATTAATCATTCAAATAATTTGTGGAGTGACTGCACCGAGCCACCACTTGTTGTCTTTCACTTCATAGACTACAGTAGCACAGCAATATAGAATAGAACTAAGCAAACTGCTTCATAGAACTGACTAGTAAACTTACTGTGGACTATATTTATAGCTTCCAGAGAGGAAGGATATTGACTGGGAACTTATTGGTAACTATATTTACAGCTGCTAGGGGGGAAGGAGACTGACTGGTGGTGATGTAGAACAGGGGGCAAACTGTAAGATAGAATGCATTTCGGGACTTGTGGGCAGAAAATGGAGAGAAGGGTCATACAACATTGCCTGGTAGCTCACTCACATTAGCACAGATTAGGAGTGGTGCTGAGGGGCCACAACAAAAGAAAAAAATATCAAAAGAGTATATCTACGGGTGGAAACGATGCAAAGTAGTTTACAATAGTGGGCAATAGCTTTGTGTGACTTTTTTAAATGAAATTAACGGGATAGCCCCTTTAAAAATGAACTTCATTATTTAGCACAAATTGTTTGTGTAAACGTACGTTAGACATTAGGTAGCATAAGAAGAGTCTAACAGCATGTCTAGCAATTAGTGCTAAATATATTATACTTTTACAAAATTAATGCTTTTTTTTTTTATTGTTACATTTCCCCCTTTATTTCTATCTTTGATGAATGCTCGGAACTAGAGATGAGCGAACCTACTCGTTTCGAGTAATTACTCGATCAAACACCGCGATTTTCGAGTACTTCCGTACTTGGATGAAAAGATTCGGGGGGCACCGGGGGGCGGGGGGAGGCGTGGGGGAGCGGGGGTAGCAGCGGGGAACAGGGGGGAGCCCTCTCTCTCCCTCTCCCCCCCACTCCTCGCTGCAACCCCCCACTCACCCACGGCGCCCCCCAAATCTTTTAGCCCAAGTACGGAAGTACTCGAAAATCGCGGCGCTCGGGTGAAAAAGGGGCGTGGCCAAGTAGGTTTGGTCATCTCTATTCAGAACGCATTTTAATAATACTGCTCCTCTGTTTTGTAATATATAACTAATATTCTGTGACGGTACATATATGACAATATATTGGCCCACATGCTACACTACATATGCTGACATATAACAATATGTTGACACCCTGGATTCTTAATTTTTTTTTAAAGGAACCTTACTAGCCAAAAGATTAGCATTACCATATAGTAATAGAGGTCACAGCAATACCAGTATAGCAGTGCAGAGATATTAGTAGTTTTCTTATTTCATTATGTCTGCTATTTTCCAAAATTGACAATTGGATTATCTGCCATATTGGTTGTTACTTTTGCATTAGCTCCTGAACAACTGATGATAAACTGTCACTTTGTTATGAACAGAACATGCTGAAAAGGTGACAGCTGGTGGTTAGTTGCTGAGAAACTAATTTAAAAGTGACAACCAAGATCCTGTGGCAAAAATGGCTGCTACAACAGAATCGAAATATACCATTATCTCTGTAAGTAAAAAGAAACCTCATTAACGATCCATGGCTGCTATTCTAACTTTTCATTTGTTAATAATATTTTTTATTTTAATTTTAAAATAAATTTTAATTGAAAAGAAAACTATTTTTAAATCTGATATAATAAATTATACTACATAATTACTTAAAGGGATAATTTTATTTTAGATGGTTTAATATTACTTAACACTTTTAGGCCTCGGTCAGACGACCATTTTCTGCCATGATTTGCGGAACGCATGACAGATGCGCATCCGCAAATCGCATGACCGGGGCCGAAAAATCGCCGAAAAATCTGCAGCTAGCAGCATTTTCGCCGAAACGGGCAGACACGAGGAATTCAATAGCTGAGAGCTGCCCCTGATTGGTCCTTGCGCTGAGCCAATCAGAGGCAGCACTCACTCACCCATTCATGAATTCATGAATGGGTGAGTGAGTGCTGCCTCTGATTGGTGAGGGCTGTGACCATTCAGAGGCAGCCCATTCAGCAGGCGGGGATTTTAAATCCCCGGCTGCTGAATACTACACAGAGCAGCTCAGGAGAACTGCCGGCCGGCCGCGGCTGAACTCCGGCTGCAGGGACAAGGTGAGTATATATATATTTTTTTATTTTTACACATTTTAGGATGATTTTCAGGGAAGGGCTTATATTTTTAAGCCCTTCCTGAAAATTTATCTCGCGCTCACCGGCAGCCCATTGCTGTATTGCCGGCTCCATTGAATTCAATGGGCGAACATCATTCTTCTCTGCCACAGCTGTTACAGCTGTGGCAGAGGAGAATGATCTTTGTAGTATATATTCTCAATGGGGTCAGCGCTGCTGCCGCCGGCCCCATTGAGCGCATATATAGAACACAAGGAATCGCAGATAGGCGCGATCTGTGATTGCTCGTGTCCTATAATTTATCGGACATCCGCATAAAAAGAGGCCACATGACCGATCCCATTGCGAAGCAATGGTTCTAAATATGCGCAGATCGCATGCGCAAATAGCGCGAAGAAACGCCCGTCTGACCGAGGCCTTAGAAGTCACTGAGGGATCCCATAGCCATGTGGAAGCACCAGGTCACATGCTGAGTACATTTCTTCATGACTTGGAGTACTGTTTTTCATATTTTATATTTGGGAGTGTATTTTTCTTATACTTGATGCTACAAATGCCGCTGATCCTCTTTTTGAAAAGTTAGTAATAGTTTAACATGAAATTCTCATCATTTTTTTAAAATGAAGGCTTGTAAAATTGAGGTGCACATTACAAGTTATTGCAGGAGCTGGAGCTGTATAACATACACTGCAGCTGCTGAAAACCCTCTTATTAAAAAGAGAGGGAGCACTACATGTCAGTAGATAGCATAGAAGTAACAACCTTCAAAAGTGATTGATGACAGACTGCTTCTGTAGGGCAAGCTAAGCAGAGCCTATGTAGCACTCCTCATCCCTGCAGAATCATCTGCTTCTGACATCAGAATGGGAAGATTATACAAATATTGTTTGCAGACATGTCAGTAGAAAATTCCCACGGATGTGTATTATCTATCACTTATCTTCCTTGTTACTTAAATATATGCAACAAATATAGAGAAAGATGATGTACAGGATATTTGGCTAGATTTTTACTTGCAGTTAATAAAGTCTTATTTACACTCAGAGCTAGAAACATTTTCTTGCCATCATGCAGTACTAGAATTGAGCGAACGATCTCTTCCGAGCTTGATGCTTGTTTGAGTATTAGCATACTTGTTGGTGCTCGCTACTCGAGCAAGCATCATGCCGTGTTCGACCCTCGCCCCAGTTTTGGCCCCTCCCCGCCGCTGACTTCTCAGACTTGACCCCGCCGCTACGCTGCGCACGTCAATGGTAGTTTGTGGCTGGCTTGGCGGAGGGGAGAGAGAGATCAATGGGGTACGTTACTCGAATAGAGCTCTCAAATTTTACGAAAAGCTCGACTCAAATAACGAGGAACTAAGCTCATCTCTATACAGTACCCAAAATACTGCTGGATTTGGGGCTATACAGAAACCCGCTTAGGGTACTTGCACACAGACAAATTTAAAGTTGCACCTGTGAATATTCTTAAACGCAGCTTGCATCGGACAGCATATAGACATCATGTTCGAATGCTGCCCAATGTATGAGACCCCGCGCATGTAATCATGTCCGAATGCTGCCTAATGTACGGGACCCCACACATGTACATCTGCTATTTTGTCCAAGAACTGGACAGGAATAGGAAATGCTACTATTTTTTTTTTACAGCGCCACATCTGCACATGGGTTGTGTATGGTATTGCAACTAAGCCTCACCCACTTCAGTGGAACTGAACTGTAAAACCATTAACAGCCTTTAAAGAGGTGTGACAGTTTTTCTGGAAGAAAGCAACTATGTTTTTCTAACCCAATACACCTATAGGTATAGTCCTAAAGATCATCAGTCTTATCAATATACAAGCCTTTCACATATATAATGATTAGCTCTTGATGTGTTCCATCCCCACAGTGGCTTAAATGGATCAAGGTCAATGAGCTATTATTTGGCAATTATTTTGGTAGAAATGAAGAGTATATTATGTGGGGTGGGATATAAGTATTTGCCCTAAAAAAAATTACTTCTGCACCACTTAGATCACTTTGTTAAGCCAGTAGACATGGCTATGGCTGGAGTTACTTGTTAGCAAAAGAAAGTTGCATCAGCACTCCACAAGCAGGATAGCATTAGATGTCATCCACAAAACTGAAACAAAACTCAACACCTTTTTCAATACAAGATGCAACAGATTTAACAAATGACATGCAACATTTGATCACTTTGCTATGACATAAAGTAAAAAAATCACTGCAAAGCAAAATTACACAGACACCGAAATAAGTTTGTATTGCAATGTATGAGCCAGTGTGATTAAATGAGCATTTTCTTCCTGGCATTATAGATCTGGGATTAGTCTGCTTCTTTGAATTTACCATGTGATTGTTCTTCGTAAGAGAAACCAAGTAATCTTGTAGATGTGATATCTTTTAATGGCTAACAAAAAGAGATGATGTCACAAACAGCTTTCAAACCTACTTAGGGTTCTTCCTCATGCACAACGGGATAGATCTGAAGAAGCCTATAAACACAGGCATGGTGTGAAAAGTTTGCACTTAAAACAATAACAGAACAGGATAAGCAGAGGAGTAAATACTTAATTAGTCCACAGATAAGGGATGTGAAAGTTGTATGGTCTCTAAATTTGTGTTAGGGGGTCACTAGGCTTGTGTGTTATCTCTGCTACAGATTTCTCATATGGTCCACTTTACCATGAAACCTTTTGAAATATATAGACCTTTGTTGAAATGGCTATAAATTTGTACTCCCGAATTCTTTTATGATGTTTAGATTTGAAGTTACCTTTTAATACAGTAACCTTCATATGTTCTAAGTTCAAAAGTAATAAGCATTTGGGAATAATTGAGCATTATTAAAGTGTTGCGGTGACAGAAGTGTGATTGTTCTCAGTAAGAGAAACCAAGTAATCTTGTAGATATGATACCTTTTAATGGCTAACAAAAATACATGATGTTACAGCAAGCTTTCGGGTTCTTCTATCGACCCTTCATCAGGATAAGAAACGGGTTTCTGGTGACAGAACGCATGGTAATACAAGTTGATATTTTGAAGCAGAGGTAGATTACAAAGTTCATATTTGTATGCCGAACCCTTAGACTAGACATACATGGAATCTTTGACCGTGACAGGAGTTCTATGACCAAAGATCGCAGTGTAGCCCTATGAATCTCATAGAAGTCAATGCAGGTCACAGTGGGACTAACAGGTAATCACAATCGTAACCCGCAGAGCACAAAAAACTGTGAGATTTTATATTTTGAAATCTGTGGGTCACAGTTACTTGTCAGCCGCACTGCAATCTGCATTGACGTCTTTGAGATTGTCATATTGCAGAGCCACACTGAGATCTTTTGTCATGCGACCCCTGTCAACCAAAGTCACCATATAACCCTAGCTGTAGCCATACAAGTAACTGAAAAGTTAACTACAACAAATATGGCCATACAATATTGTAACCTATGATCAGTGTTACGGATTTAACCTGTTGATACTTTTTTCCTCTTTTTACTATATGCAGCATAAACCTAAATTATAGTTTAGGGGAAAATTGTGCAATTGCGTTTCATATAACTTGACAGCTGCATGCAATGTTATAGAAAGAAATGACAAAGCTGTAGGAATAAAATTGTTATCCCTTCAAGTTACTTAGAAGGTACAAATGATACGGATTTTACAAATCACAGTTTATCTGCACAGATTTTGAAAAGCAATTATTGTAACTAATCCTTACATGTCCCACTGAGATAAATACATATTTATTATTCTCATCCAATCTTGACATTAATTTAGTTGTTAGACAGAGACAAACAGATACTAACCTGTTAGGGCCAGGTGCCTAATAAGCATTTTGTATATTGATATATATGAGAGAATGCCCTTATTTAATTCTTTGGAAGCCAATCTCATCCTTTGTTTAAAGACAATGAATCTCAATTTGCTGTTGGATTAAGTATGCATGCCATATAATTTAAACATGATTTCAGAAAAATACTAATGAGACAAGGAGGAAAGTACTTCTTATGCAGAAAATCAAAAGACGGCACTGTAGAGTTACTTGTCCTGTTTTTTTCAAATTCTTAGGCCTTAGTCACACGGGCGTTTTTTCGCGCGATTTGCGCATCGCATGATGGATGCGCATGCGCAAATCGCGTGACCGGCGCCGAAAAATCGGCCGAAAAAACGCCCGAAAATCTGCTCCTAGCCGCGTTTCATTAGAAACGGGCCGGAGCTGTCCAGCGCATTGCATTCAATGGAGCCGGCAATACAGCCGGCTCCATTGAAAGCAATGCGCTGCGGGCGAACCCCGGGATGAATTGTCGGGAAGGGCTTAAATATATAAGCCTTTCCCTGCAATTCATCCTAAAATGTGTTAAAATTTAAAAAAATTGTATACTCACCTTTCCGCTGCAGCCGGAGTTCTGCCTCGGCCGCTGACAGTTCTCCTGAACTGCTTCTCGGCACTATTCAGCCGGCGGGGCTTTAAAATCCCCGCCTGCTGAAAGAGTTGCCTCTGATTGGTCACAGCCTGACCAATCAGAGGCAGGTTTCACTCACACACCCATTCATGAATTCATGAATGGGTGAGTGACTGCTGCCTCTCATTGGCTCAGCGGGACCAATCAGGGGCAGCTCCCGCTGAGCCAATGAGAGGCAGCAGTCACTCACCCATTCATGAATTCATGAATGGGTGTGTGAGTGAAACCTGCCTCTGATTGGTCAGGCTGTGACCAATCAGAGGCAGATCATTCAGCAGGCGGGGATTTTAAAGCCCCGCCGGCTGAATAGTGCCGAGAAGCAGTTCAGGAGAACTGACAGCGGCCGAGGCAGAACTCCGGCTGCAGCGGAAAGGTGAGTATACAATTTTTTTTAATTTTAACACATTTTAGGATGAATTGCAGGGAAGGGCTTATATATTTAAGCCCTTCCCGACAATTCATCCAGCGCTCGCCGGCAGCCCATTGCTTTCAATGGAGACGGTTGTATTGCCGGCTCCATTGAATTCAATGGGCAAACATCGTTCTTCTCTGCCACAGCTGTTACAGCTGTGGCAGAGAAGAATGATTTGTATTCTATATGTTCTCAATGGGGTCGGCACTGCTGCCGCCGGCCCCATTGAGCGCATATAGAGAAAAGAACAGGAATCGCAGCTCGCACATAGGTGCGATCTGCGATTTCTGTTCTATAATTTATCGGACGAGTGCATAAAAAGCGCTCATGTGTCCGATACCATTGCAAAGCAATGGTTTTATAAAATCGCCGGACACATGCGCATGCGCAAATCGCGGCTAAAAACGCCCGTCTGACTAAGGCCTTAAAGAGTAACTACACTTTTCAGAAACTTTTGACATGTCAGAAAACCATGTCAAAAGTTTTGATCAGTGGGAGTCCCACTGCTGAGGCCCCCACTGACCACTAAAACAAGGGGGCTGCAGTACTCACCCAAGCGTTGTGCCCCTTTGGTTTTCTTTGCTGCTTTTTGGCTCCTCCTGACAGCTGAAAACAGCCCACATATAGATCTGTAGGCTTCATGTTTTTCTGGCATGTCAAAAGTTTCAGAAAACTGTAGTTACTCTTTAAAGACTTGACAAAACAAAACAACTTACTCTACAGTGCCACCTTTTGATGCTCTCCATTAGAAGTACTTTCCTTCTTGACTCCTTAGTATTTTTTCTGAAATGATCTTTAAATTATATGGCATGTAAGTTAGTTTAATAGCAAATCGAGATTGTCTTTAACTAAAGAATTAAATTGGTTTCCAAACGATCGAATAAGGGCATTTTCCCATATATCAATATCCAAAATGCTTGTTAGGTACCTGGCCCTAACAGGTTAGTATGTGTTTGTCTCTGTCTAACAACTAAATTAATGTCAAGATTGGATGAGAACAGTAGACATGTATTTATCTCAGCAGTAGGACTCCAACTGATCAAAACTTTGCTCTTTAAATTTTAAAGGTCCCGTTAAGCAGTTTCTTAGTTCTAAATCTGGGGTGGCAACCAATATTTCCACCCCTTTTACCTAAAGATGCCAACTATTCTTCTCCAGGATAGCAAATCTGACATGTTTGGCCAGATTTACGAGAGTGTATGCACATTTGCACTACATTTTTGCAAAATGGCGTTGCATTTTTTCATGCGCATCTGCAATTTTTACTGTACTTCACGCATGTGAAAATCGTGCACATTCAAAAAGATTTGCAATGATGTTCTCAGCCATTGAAATGGCCAATTAGTTTCATGACTTTAAGGGCGGACGCACACGGCTGTATACTCAAAAAGCGTACGTGGTAGCGCTATGTTTTTGTGCTATAAAGGAGACTTTTTAGAGGGTTTTAGAGCATTTTGCTGTACTTTCGGCGCTGTTGGAACTATTAACATCGGCCCGCGACACATCTGTGCCATTACTAAAAGGGCTGTGCAGCCTACTAAGTACCTGATGTGTTTGCTTTCCTGCAAAAGTGCGTAGCGTATTACACAATTAAGCGGCTAACAGGTGCACATTTGCCCACCCCCATAGACTCCTATGGGGTCTTTGGTGTGCAGAAGTGCACAAAGATAGAGTAGGGGTTCTATTCTCTGTATAATGTGCACAAATACGCGTGCAAATGCTTTCATATGAGGCCGCCCTAAAATGCACTCTTCGCCAGCGCAAATGAGCAGGAAAATATAGCTAGTTGCATATTTTTGGTGTGACTGAAAAGCACATACAAAATATGTGCATGTGAATAAACCCATCTAAATTAATTGGTTCTGTTTTCTGTTTGCATATTATATATGCAAATATGCTCATGTTGATCCGGCCTTATGCAGCAATGTGAATTTGATGTTTCTGTTCATAACTAAGCAAATCTGCTAGGAATTTAGGAAACTAGTATTTACATTAAAGAGGGGGCTATGTAACACAAGTTAAATCTTGGTTTGCTACTTATTCTAGTTCATGGCCCCACTGAACACTTTTAAATTGGTCATACACATTAAAGCATATCTTAACAGATTCTTCCCATCAGCTCCCCATAAATATGCTAACTAGCCTGATCATGTTTACTGCAATGGTGGAAGATGACATAGATGCATATACTGTCAATTATAAGGAACCTGTCACTTGCTATTAGCACCATAAACTAATCTATGGCATTTATAGGATGCGTCCCATTGAGATCCAGGGTGCAATTTTTGTACTTAGCCCTTGTGCTTCACTGTTATCTATGGGATTGTACACACAGACTAAATGTAGAGAGTCATAATGATTTCCCAGGCTGACAGTGTAGGAATGGGGACATGGTAAATATAAAAATTACACACCCTGATTCAGTGGGACCGATCCTCAAGCACCATAACTTAGTTTATGGCACTTATAGGAGGTGACAGGTTCCCTTTAATTCCATCTAAATTGGTAAGTTCAGCAACTTTGATCTAATGTGAATATTCTTACCCCCTTTTAGTAAAAAAATGCTGAATGAAAATGAAATACACAGCATTTGAGGGTTCCTTGTGAACAAAAATAATTGTGTATAAATATGCAAGCAAATGTGAGACTTACTCCACTGTAGGGTGCAAGTGATAAACATCTACTTACTCATTACTACTTGTGGAAATAATCTACGATGTATATCCTACAGTCTGGATTCCCATTCCAGCAACTGGAGTGACTGGTTCATTGCTAGAGAGGTGGTAGGTTGGAGACTTGAGTGTGTGCTACAGTACCCGTAGAAACACGGTACAGTCAGTTATCTGGTGTGCAGCCGGGAGACCCATAAGATGAACAGTGTCAACGTTATATTGCCTAGCCATGAATGGAAGCTAACTGAATGAACATGGTGGAATCATTAACATTGTAGAGTAATAGGGCTGATATAGCCATGTAAAAAGACAGCTTGGCGAGCTCTATGTGAACCATAGATGAAGAGGCATGGGCTGAACGTGGTGTTCTTGGAAGTCTGTTGGGACTTTGAGAGATGTCAGGATAGAAGGAAGCCATGGCAGGTTGGGTGGTTCTAGACTCAAATCAGGAGCAAGGGTACAGCTTAGTCCAGAAGGGTCTATGTGGGACATCGGCCTGAGAGGAACTAGTGATCAGTCTATAACTGAAGGTTTTGTTCTCTGAGAATTGCAGTGCAGCCTGGTTGATTCAATCATGGGGTGTAGGGGACTGAACAGAAATGATAAGAGAAATTAGTTGAGTAAGGACTATCAGGACACAGTGGTGACCCTCCTCCTGTTTACTTACAGAAGGTTAGGTTGTAAACATAAACTATAATTTTATGATTAACTGAAAAGTTCTAGAGAGTGTTATTAATTAACATTGTCTCAGACATCTGTGTAGGAGCAACACTGACCTAATGTCCCGATAAAGATAACCGTGACCTTGCAGAGTTATAGCTCTTGCATGCTTAATTATGTTTAAAGGGAATGTATCATCCTATATTTTTACTAATTAGTACCGGATAGTGATAGTAGATGCTTTATTTTTTGTCTGTATATGATTATTGGCCAACCACCTTGCATGAGCTGCAGTTATTAACATTTAGAGGCATGCTTTACTACAGCCTAATGGACCATAGACAGAGTGGATAGGAGGCGACTAGGGATGAGAGAGCATACTCGGAAAAGCACTACTCGCTCGAGTAATGTGCTTTATCCGAGTATCTCAGTGCTCGTCCCTGAAGATTCGGGGACCGCCGCGGCTGACAGGTGAGTCCCGGCGGGGAGCAGGGGAGAGCGGGCGGGAGAGAGGGAGAGAAAGATCTCCCCTCCGTTCCTCCCCGCTCTCCCCTGCAGCTCCCCGCTCCGTGTCGGCACCCGAATCTTCAGGGACGAGCACTGACATACTCGGATAAAGCACATTATTCGAGCGAGTAGTGCTTTTCCGAGTATGCTCGCTCATCCCTAGAGGCGACCCATTGACTTCTATGGAAGAGTGTTGTGGACATGTTCTGCGACATGTACAGAGCTAATTCTGCAGGGAGGGGGAGTAGATAAGCTGTGACTCTCACCACCTATTGTAAATAATATGATCCTATTAGAGATGAGCGAACACCAAAATGTTCGGGTGCTCGTTATTCGGAACGAACTTCCCGCGATGCTCGAGGGTTCGTTTCGAACAACGAACCCCATTGAAGTCAATGGGCGACCAGAGCATTTTTGTATTTCGCCGATGCTCGCTAAGGTTTTCATGTGTGAAAATCTGGGCAATTCAACAAAGTGATGGGAACGACACAGCAACGGATAGGGCAGGCGAGGGGCTACATGTTGGGCTGCATCTCAAGTTCACAGGTCCCACTATTAAGCCACAATACCGGCAAGAGTGGGCCCCCCCCCCTCTCCCAACAACTTTTACTTCTGAAAAGCCCTCATTAGCATGGCATACCTTTGCTAAGCACCACACTACCTCCAACAAAGCACAATCACTGCCTGCATGACACTCCACTGACACTTCTCCTGGGTTACATGCTGCCCAACCGCCCCCCCTCCCCCCCACAGCGCACACCAAAGTGTCCCTGGGCAGCCTTCAGCTGCCCTCATGCCACACCACGCTCATGTCTATTTAGAATTGCGTCTGCCATGACGAGGGACTGCAGGCACACACTGCAGAGGTTGGCACGGCTAGGCAGCGACCCTCTTTAAAAGTGGCGGAGCGATAGCCCACAATGCTGTACAGAAGCAATGAGAAATAGAATCCTGTGCCACCGCCATCAGGAGCTGCACACGTGGGCATAGCAATGGGGAACCTATGTGCCACACACTATTCATTCTGTCAAGGTGTCTGCATGCCCCAGTCAGACCGGGCTTTTTAATTCATAGACACAGGCAGGTACAACTCCCTATTGTGAAGTCCCTGTCGACCCACAGCATGGGTGGCTCCCTGGAACCCACCGGCGGTACACAGAAATATCCCATTGCATTGCCCAACACAGCTGAGGTAGTAATGTCGTGCTTAATGCAGGTGGGCTTCGGCCCACACTGCATGCCCCAGTCTGACTGGGGTTCTTTATAAGTGTACAGATGTAGTAAAAACTCCGTGTGCACCTACAGCATGGGTGGGTGCCAGGAAGCCACCGGCGGTACATAGAAATATCCCATTGCATTGCCCAACACAGCTGAGGTAGTAATGTTGTGCTTAACCCTTTCCAATCCAATTTGTATATGGTTTTCCTAGGGGGCTTACTCTTTTTCTGCCGTTATACAACGGCGCTATATGCTGGCTAAGGCCAGTACTGCATGAGCTGACACGTAGGATAGGCTCCGACAGCAGAGAGGCTGGCAATATACAGTAAGAGAACCCCGACGGACGTCTACCAACAACGGAGCTGTACAGCCTTAAACCCTAATGTCTTCACAGGTCACACAGTGGACTGGAAAGGGTTAATGCAGGTGGGTTTCGGCCCACACTGCATGCCCCAGTCAGACTGGGTTTCTTTATAAGTGGAAACAGATGCATTTATAATTCCCTGTGGACCCACAGCATGGGTGGGTGCCAGGAAGCCACCGGCGGTACATAGAAATATCCCATTGCATTGCCCAACACAGCTGAGGTAGTAATGTCGTGCGTAATACAGGTGGGCTTCGGCCCACACTGCATGCCCCAGTCTGACCGGGGTTCTTTACAAGTGGACACATGTAGGTTACACTCCGTGTGCACCTACAGCATGGGTGGCTCCCTGGAACCCACCGGCGGTACATAAAAATATCCCATTGCATTGCCCAACACAGCTGAGGTAGTAATGTCGTGCGTAATACAGGTGGGCTTCGGCCCACACTGCATGCCCCAGTCAGACTGGGGTTCTTTACAAGTGGACACATGTAGGTTAAACTCCCTGTGGACCCACTGCCTGGGTGGGTGCCAGGAAGCCACCGGCGGTACATAGAAATATCCCATTGCATTGCCCAACACAGCTGAGGTAGTAATGTCGTGCGTAATACAGGTGGGCTTCGGCCCACACTGCATGCCCCAGTCAGACTGGGGTTCTTTAGAAGTGTACAGATGTATTAAAAACTCCGTGTGCACCTACAGCATGGGTGGCTCCCTGGAACCCACCGGCGGTACATAAAAATATCCCATTGCATTGCCCAACACAGCTGAGGTAACGTCAGCTGTAATGCAGGTGGGCTAAAAATTAATTTGATTACACTGTAGGCGAGGGCCCACAAAAATTGCTGTATCAACAGTACTAATGTACATCCCAAAAATTGGCCATGGCCAGCCAAGAGGGCAGGTGAAACCCATTAATCGCTTTGGTTAATGTGGCTTAAGTGGTAACTAGGCCTGGAGGCAGCCCAGTGTAACGAAAAATTGGTTCTAGTTAAAGTTCCAATGCTTTTAAGCGCATTGAAACTTATAAAAATTGTTCAGAAAAATTATTTGAGTGACCCTTGTGGCCCTAAGAAAAATTGCCCGTTCAGCGTGATTACGTGAGGTTTCAGGAGGAGGCGCAGGAGGAGGAGGAGGAGGAATATTAGACACAGATTGATGAAGCAGAAATGTCCCCGTTTTGGATGGTGAGAGAGAACGTAGCTTCCATCCGCGGGTGCAGCCTACGTATTGCTTACGTATCGCTGCTGTCCGCTGGTGGAGAACAGAAGTCTGGGGAAATCCAGCCTTTGTTCATCTTGATGAGTGTTAGCCTGTCGGCACTGTCGGTTGACAAGCGGCTACGCTTATCTGTGATAATTCCCCCAGCCGCACTAAACACCCTCTCCGACAAGACGCTAGCCGCAGGACAAGCAAGCACCTCCAGGGCATACAGCGCTAGTTCAGGCCACGTGTCCAGCTTCGACACCCAGTAGTTGTAGGGGGCAGAGGCGTCACCAAGGATGGTCGTGCGATCCGCTACGTGCTCCCTCACCATCCTTTTACAGTGCTCCCGCCGACTCAGTCGTGACTGGGGAGCGGTGACACAGTCTTGGTGGGGAGCCATAAAGCTAGCCAGGCCCTTAAAGACTGTTGCACTGCCTGGGATGTACATGCTGCTCGATCTACGCACATCCCCTGCTACCTTGCCCTTGGTACTGCGCCTTCTGCCACTAGCGCTGTCGGCTGGGAATTTTACCATCAGCTTGTCCGCAAGGGTCCTGTGGTATAGCAACACTCTCGAACCCCTTTCCTCTTCGGGAATCAGAGTGGGCAGGTTCTCCTTATACCGTGGATCGAGCAGTGTGTACACCCAGTAATCCGTAGTGGCCAGAATGCGTGCAACGCGAGGGTCACGAGAAAGGCATCCTAACATGAAGTCAGCCATGTGTGCCAGGGTACCTGTACGCAACACATGGCTGTCTTCACTAGGAAGATCACTTTCAGGATCCTCCTCCTCCTCCTCCTCCTCCTCCTCAGGCCATACACGCTGAAAGGATGACAGGCAATCAGCCGGTGTACCGTCAGCAGCGGCCCAAGCTGTCTCTTCCCCCTCCTCCTCATCCTCCTCATGCTCCTCCTCCTCCTCCTGTACGCGCTGCCTCCTCCTGTACGCGCTGAGAAATAGACAGGAGGGTGCCCTGACTATCCAGCGGCATACTGTCTTCCCCCGCCCCCGTTTCCGAGCGCAAAGCAGCTGCCTTTATGGTTTGCAGGGAATTTCTCAAGATGCATAGCAGAGGAATGGTGACGCTAATGATTGTAGCATCGCCGCTCACCACCTGGGTAGACTCCTCAAAATTACCAAGGACATGGCAGATGTCTGCCAACCAGGCCCACTCTTCTGAAAGGAATTGAGGAGGCTGACTCCCACTGCGCCGCCCATGTTGGAGTTGGTATTCGACTATAGCTCTACGTTGTTCATAGAGCCTGGCCAACATGTGGAGCGTAGAGTTCCACCGTGTGGGCACGTCGCACAGCAGTCGGTGCACTGGCAGCTTAAAGTGATGTTGCAGGGTGCGCAGGGTGGCAGCGTCCGTGTGGGACTTGCGGAAATGTGCGCAGAGCCGGCGCGCCTTTACGAGCAGGTCTGACAAGCGTGGGTAGCTTTTCAGAAACCGCTGAACCACCAAATTAAAGACGTGGGCCAGGCATGGCACGTGCGTGAGGCTGCCGAGCTGCAGAGCCGCCACCAGGTTACGGCCGTTGTCACACACGACCATGCCCGGTTGGAGGCTCAGCGGTGCAAGCCAGCGGTCGGTCTGCTGTGTCAGACCCTGCAGCAGTTCGTGGGCCGTGTGCCTCTTATCGCCTAAGCTGAGTAGTTTCAGCACGGCCTGCTGACGCTTGCCCACCGCTGTGCTGCCACACCGCGCGACACCGACTGCTGGCGACATGCCGCTGCTAACACATCTTGATTGCGAGACAGAGGAGGAGGGCGCTTTAGTGGAGGAAGCATACACCTCCGCAGATACCACCACCGAGCTGGGGCCCGCAATTCTGGGGGTGGGTAGGACGTGAGCGGTCCCAGGCTCTGACTCTGTCCCAGCCTCCACTAAATTCACCCAATGTGCTGTCAGGGAGATGTAGTGGCCCTGCCCGCCTGTGCTTGTCCACGTGTCCGTAGTTAAGTGGACCGTGGCAGTAACCGCGTTGGTGAGGGCGCGTACAATGTTGCGGGAGACGTGGTCGTGCAGGGTTGGGACGGCACATCGGGAAAAGTAGTGGCGACTGGGAACTGAGTAGCGCGGGGCCGCCGCCTCCATGATACTTTTGAAGGACTCCGTTTCCACAACCCTATACGGCAGCATCTCAAGGCTGATGAATTTTGCTATGCGGACGGTTAACGTTTGAGCGTGCGGGTGCGTGGCGGCGTACTTGCGCTTGCGCTCCAACAGTTGCGCAAGCGACGGCTGGACGGTGCGGTGAACTACACTGCTGGATGGGGCCGAGGACAGCGGAGGTGAGGGTGTGGGTGCAGGCCAGGAGACGGTAGTGCCTGTGTCCTGAGAGGGGGGTTGCATCTCAGTGGCAGGTTGGGGCACAGGGGGAGAGGCAGGGGTGCAAACCGGAGGCGCTGAACGGCCTTCGTCCCACCTTGCGGGGTGCTTGGCCATCATATGTCTGCGCATGGTGGTGGTGGTGAGGCTGTTGGTGTTGGCTCCCCGGCTGAGCTTTGCGCGACAAAGGTTGCACACCACTGTTCGTCGGTCGTCAGGCGTCTCTGTGAAAAACTGCCAGACCTTAGAGCACCTCGGCCTCTGCAGGGTGGCATGGCGCGAGGGGGCGCTTTGGGAAACACTTGGTGGATTATTCGTTCTGGCCCTGCCTCTACCCCTGGCCACCGCACTGCCTCTTGCAACCTGCCCTGCTGATGCCCTTGACTCCCTCTCTGAAGACCTGTCCTCCTGAGTAAGCGTTGCACACCAGGTGGGGTCAGTCACCTCATCGTCCTGGTGCTCTTCCTCCGAATCCTCTGTGCGCTGCTCCCTCGGACTTACTGCCCTTACTACTACCTCACTGCAAGACAACTGTGTCTGATCGTCATCGTCCTCCTCACCCACAGAAAGTTGTTGAGACAGTTGGCGGAAGTCCCCAGCCTCTTCCCCCGGACCCCGGGAACTTTCGAATGGTTGGGCATCAGTGACGATAAACTCCTCTGGTGGGAGAGGAACCGCTGCTGCCCAATCTAAGCAGGGGCCCGAGAACAGTTCCTGGGAGTGTTCCCGCTCCTGAGCAGGTGTTATTGTAGTGGAGTGAGGAGGCTGGGAGGAAGGAGGAGCAGCAGACAGAGGATTCGGATTGGCAGCAGTGGACGGCGCAGAACTGCGGGTAGACGATAGGTTGCTCGAAGCACTTTCTGCCATCCAGGACAGGACCTGCTCACACTGCTCATTTTCTAATAACCGTCTCCCGCGTGGACCCATTAATTGGGCGATGAATGTGGGGACGCCAGAAACATGCCTCTCTCCTAATCGCGCAGCAGTCGGCTGCGACACACCTGGATCAGGAGCTTGGCCTGTGCCCACACCCTGACTTGGCCCTCCGCGTCCTTGGCCGCGTCCACGTCCTCTAGGCCTACCCCTACCCCTCAGCATGCTGTATTACCAGTGATTTGATTTCACAGGCAGGAAATAAATTGGCGCAAGACTGCAGGCCAAATATAATTTTTTCCCTTTTTTGAAAACGAAAGGCCCCACTGCCTCTAGTGAATGAATAATCTAAGTTTAATAACTGTGCTGTTTTCCTGCTAATGTGTCACAGAACGTGAGGGTAGCAGAGTTATTAACTGTGGCAGAGCAGGTATTTTTTTTCCCAATTAAGGAAAGCAAATGGCGAAGCCAGGAGTAAAACGTAGCTGGGTGCGTATGATTTTTACAGGTTGCAGACGCAGCCGACACGTGTCCACCGGCGTTAGGACGGACAGAGGCAGGACAAATAGAATTATTTTCACTTGTTTTACAAGCAAAAGGCAGCACTGCGTATATTCTATGAACATGAGAAGTTTAATAACTGTGCTGTTTTCCTGCTAATGTGTCACAGAACGTGAGGGTAGCAGAGTTATTAACTGTGGCAGAGCAGGTATTTTTTTTCCCAATTAAGGAAAGCAAATGGCGAAGCCAGGAGTAAAACGTAGCTGGGTGCGTATGATTTTTACAGGTTGCAGACGCAGCCGACACGTGTCCACCGGCGTTAGGACGGACAGAGGCAGGACAAATAGAATTATTTTCACTTGTTTTACAAGCAAAAGGCAGCACTGCGTATATTCTATGAACATGAGAAGTTTAATAACTGTGCTGTTTTCCTGCTAATGTGTCACAGAACGTGAGGGTAGCAGAGTTATTAACTGTGGCAGAGCAGGTATTTTTTTTCCCAATTAAGGAAAGCAAATGGCGAAGCCAGGAGTAAAACGTAGCTGGGTGCGTATGATTTTTACAGGTTGCAGACGCAGCCGACACGTGTCCACCGGCGTTAGGACGGACAGAGGCAGGACAAATAGAATTATTTTCACTTGTTTTACAAGCAAAAGGCAGCACTGCGTATATTCTATGAACATGAGAAGTTTAATAACTGTGCTGTTTTCCTGCTAATGTGTCACAGAACGTGAGGGTAGCAGAGTTATTAACTGTGGCAGAGCAGGTATTTTTTTTCCCAATTAAGGAAAGCAAATGGCGAAGCCAGGAGTAAAACGTAGCTGGGTGCGTATGATTTTTACAGGTTGCACGCGCAGCCGACACGTGTCCACCGGCGTTAGGACGGACAGAGGCAGGACAAATAGAAATATTTTTTTAACTTGTTTTACAAGCAAAAGGCAGCACTGCGTATATTCTATGAATAATAACTGTGTTGTGGCCCTGCCTATACAATTCTTTCCCTGCAGTATCAATGGAGGGTGGAATGCTCTGCAGAGGCGATTTTGAGAAGCAAAAAAAAATGCAGCACAGCTAACAGCAGCCTGGACACTACAGCACACGGATAAATATGGCCCTAGAAAGGACCGTTGAGGTTCTGTCCCTAATGCCAGGTGCAACGCTCTGCAGAGCCGATTTTGAGTAGAAAAAAAATGGCACTGCTAACAGCAGCCAACACACAGCTATCAGTGGCCCTTATAAGGACCTTTGGGGGGTCTTGAAGCCTACACTAACTACCAATTCTTTCCCTACAGCAGCTACGGTACAAACAGCACTGTCCCTCAGCTAACTCACCAGGCATCTGAGCCGAACCGCGGGAGGGGCCGACTTTTATGTTCGGGTGACACCTGATCTTCCCAGCCACTCACAGCAGGGGGGTGGTATAGGGCTTGAACGTCACAGGGGGAAGTTGTAATGCCTTCCCTGTCTTTCAATTGGCCAAAAAAAGCGCGCTAACGTCTCAGGGAAGGAAGTGAAAGTAACCAGAACACCGCATGGTGTTCGTTACGAATAACGAACATCCCGAACACCCTAATATTCACACGAATATCAAGCTCGGACGAACGCGTTCGCTCATCTCTAGATCCTATGTTTGCTAGTATGGGTGTTGTCTTTTGCTGTAGTTCTGCTTGTGATAATAATGAGATGACTGCCAAGAAAATTGTATCTATAGGACAGGAAGTGTCAGACTATATAGATTATAAGGCTTAGTGGTAGGTGTAAAAATGCAGGCTTTTTAAAAAGATATTAGAAATTGAAAAAAAAATTATCAAAATTCTTAAAAGTATGTTTAACAAAAACTTGGTTTATTCAATAGATAATTTTTCTAATGACAAAAAACCATCTTCAACTTTTGTTTGGGTGCATTCAAACAATTTCATACCGCCTAACCGACTAACCAGCACACCGCAATAGTAATATTGCCACCTAGAAAGTATTGAGACTAGAGTTGAGCTAACATACCCTGCCGAGCTTGATGCTCGTTCGAGTATTAGCGTACTCGATGGTGCTCATTACTCGAACGAGCATCAAGCCGAGTTCGACCCCGCCCCAGTTTTTGGCTCCTCCCCGCTGTGACATGCCTGTTTTGGCCCCGCCACGACGCACCACGCGTCAATGGCAAATTTTGAGAGACGAACCACATACAAAAATGCTCGAGTCTCCCATTGTAGTCAATGGGGTTCGTTACTGGAATAGAGCTCTCGAATTTTACAAAAAGCTTGACTCGAATAATGCGGACCCGAGCATTTGGGTGCTCGCTCATCTCTAATTGAGACCATTTGGCTTCTGTGCCAACATTGCATAACACTTTTCCATTCTTGTACTGTTATGTGAAGAAGGGGAAAAAACTAAAAAAACCTTTTTTTTAGCTAATACAGACTGAGGCCTCGGTCACACAGGCGTTTTTTCCCGCGATTTGCGGATCGCATGACGGATGCGCATCCGCAAATCGTGTGACCGGAGCAAAAAAAATTGCCCGAAAAAACTGCTCCTAGCCGTATTTCATTAGAAATGGGCCGGAGCTGTCCAGCGCATTGAATTCAATGGAGTCGGCAATACAGCTGGCTCCATTGAAAGCAATGGGCTGCGGGCGATCTCACCGATGAATTTTCGGGAAGGGCTTAAAAATATAACCCCTTCCCTGAAATTCATCCAGAAATGTGTAAAAACAAAAAAAATATATATATATACTCACCTTGTTCATGCAGCCGGAGTTCAGCCACGGCCGGCTGGCAGTTCTCCTGAATTCATGAATGGGTGAGTGAGAGCTGCCTCTGATTGGACAGGGCTGTGACCAATCAGAGGCAGCTCATTCAGCAGGCGGGGGATTTTAAATCCCCGGCTGCTGAATACTACTCAGAGCAGTTCAGGAGAACTGCCGGCCGGCCGCGGCTGAACTCCGTCTGCCGGGACCAGGTGAGTATATATTTTTTTTTTGTTTTTACACATTTCTGGATGAATTGCAGGGAAGGGCTTATATTTTTAAGCCCTTCACGAAAATTCATAGTGCGATCGCCGGCAGCCCATCACTTTCAATGGAGCCGGCTGTATTGCCGGCTCCATTGAATTCAATGGGCAAACATCATTCTTCTTTGCCACAGCTGTTACAGCTGTGGCAGAGGAGAATGATTTGTCTACTATATGTTCTCAATGGGGTCGGCGCTGCTGCCGACGGCCCCATTGAGCGCATGTAGAGAAGAGAACAGGATTTCTGTTCTATAATTTATCGGACGAGTGCATAAAAAGCGCTCATGTGTCCGATACCATTGCAAAGCAATGGTTCTCTAAGATCGCAGATCGCATGCGCTGGCGCAGGTCGCACGGAAAATCGCCCGCGTGTCCGAGGCCTGACTGTGTATTTAAAGGGGCATCCATCACACTCGTACGAAGCCTTCTAAGTATTTTAAAAAGCAACTAATTCCTTAAAAAATAGTTCTTCTTTGATTTCCGCGCGTTTGTTCACTGTTGATATAATTTAACTGCAGTACTAAATTTTAGTTTCATAAAGTTCACCGAAATTGTTCTTGAATAAAATCTAAATGAACAAACTCAAACCGAGAGAATTCCAGAGGAAGCTATGAATACTTTTTACTTATTACATTCCACATTACACTGACTGCTTCATATAACTTGATTTTATTTCATTTCAAAATAAAATGAAAAATTCCTGTGTCTCTCTGCTTCTCTTCCTTGTGATATTGAAACTGTATTTAATTATACAAGGTCACATCTGAAGCGATAAAGTTCCTCTTTGTAAAAAATGAAAATGAACCTTTTTCTATATCACTACTTTTTTTTTCAGAAATGAATTCTTTATTACCCTGAGATTATATGATATTACCCTGAAGTGACAAGATACGTCTTATTTCCTGTCTAGTGCAAGGCTGAAATTAACAAGGATTATAAAAAAAATAAGGAAGAAAATGGATGGTTTTCAGAATTGGTTGCTCCAGAGGGTGCACTTCTTCAATATTCCCTCTTTATAATTGTCAAAACCTGTCCAGGAAATGCAGTAGTGAATGTGCAGACTGCATTTAGAGATCAGAGTCGTGGCCTCTCCTTTATGAGATGACATAAAAATATTACAAATTAAAACATCTGTTAGGAATGCAATAAAGCTGCCAAAGGCATGAAAATGCCATTGCTTTTGGAACAAGTGCAAGAGTTACTATAATGTTTAACTGTTAAGAATCTATTGAAAGTAAAGACAGAGAGACAAAGGGAAAGTTCACAGCTTCAGCATGTGCCGATATTTCTTGGTAATAGGCTTCTTTCTAATCTGATGATCTTATATTTTATTGCAAAAAAATATAACCAAAGTTACACTTCTTTAATGTCCACACAGTCACATTTCGAATCATGTAAATTTGTGGAGTATTCTAGGGGTAGGCAATGCTCTTAAAGGGGTTGTGCTCACATTTAAACCTTTAGTGACTGCCCTATAGTCTTTTTATGTCCTGCTGTTGCAAGACGTGTATGGAGGGAGATAGCGCCGCGGTGTGATCGCAGGAGTCGTGCAGGTGTCATGGCAGCCGGGGGGGCTTCTGAAAGGCCCCAGGGCTGCCTCAGCAGACTGCCTATCAAGCCATCCCCTTGTGGTTACTTGATAGACTGCCTGTCAAAAAGCAGTATGACGTAATGCTATAGCATTACTTTATACTGCAAGAGCGATCAAAGCATCGCTGGTTGTGGTCCTCTAGGAGGACTAAAAGAAAGTGTAAAAATAAGATCAATAAAGTTTTAGTAATTTTAAAAAAAGTAATAAAAGTTAAAAAAAAACACCTTTTGCCATATTTGCAATAAAAAAAATCAAAATAATAAACCAAAAATACGTGTTTAGTATCGCTGTGTCCGTAAAAGTCCAATCTATCAAAGTAATGTATTATTTACCCTGCACGGTGAACATGGTCCAAAAAAAAAAATTAATAAACGCCCGAAATGCACTTTTTTGGTCAAAAAATGTAATAAAAAGCGATCAAAAAGTCAATTGTATGCGAAAATGGTACCAACGGAAACGACAGGATGTACCGCACAAAATGAGCCCTCGCACAACTATGTCGCCAAAAAAATAAAAAGTTATTGTGCGCAGAAAATGGATACAGAAAATAATTTAAAAAAAATTTAATATCTTAAAAAAAAATACAAGTAGTACAGCAAAAAAAAACTTATATAAGTTTGGTATCTTAGTAATCGCATTGACCCATAGAATAAAGTTATCAGGTCATTTTTCTTGTAGTTTGTGCACCTGTAGAAACAGGATGCACCGAAAAATGGTGAAATGTCTTTTTTTTTTCTATTTCTCTCCGCTTAGAATTTTTTAAAAGTTTTTCAGTAAATTATATGGTACAATAAATAGTGCCATTGAAAAATACAACTCATCCCTCAAAAAACAAGCCCTCATACAGCAACGCGATGAAGAAATAAAGGAGCTACGATTTTTTAAAAGGGAGTAGGAAAAAACGAAAATGAAAAAAAACAAAAAAGCTCCGTCACTAAGGGGTTAAAGTTATCCCTTATTCTTGGATAGGGATAACTTTCTGATCTGTGGGAGTCTGATGGCTGGGACCCTTACTAATTCAAAAAATGGGGGTCCTGAAGGTCAGCACATGAATGGAGCAGTAGTCAAGCATGTGCACTGACGCTGCATTCATTTCAATGGTACTGCCAGAACTAGCTGAGTTCAAGCACTCAATTATACAAAAACAACACCAGTAGATATGAAGTAATTCTAAAAGAATTATACCGTTTTCTAGTCATACACTAATGCAATATACTAAGCCATTTCAAAAGTTATAAAAACCCAATTTAAAAGCCAATAAGACAACGGCTGTTGATTCTGTAGGCAAAAGCATTCAATTCATTAATTAAATGGTCACTTTACTTTGAGACAACTTGTGTTAATATCACAGCCAATCTGATAACAAGCAAAAGTACAAATCACTTTATTTATCTAAAGTTAGGTTTCTGTCTTGAAACATCTCTTAAAAATGTTGTAGACTAGGGTTTTACTTTCCTTCCGATTTGCTGTTCACTGGTTGTTATCAAGTAGAGTACAGATGGCGCACTACATCTCCAATGCAGAACACCTGGCGTGTTTAAGCTGTGCTATGCTAATTGTGTAGTGCGGCTGCTGCCATTCACTTTGCAAGTTGTCTGCTCTAGTAATGGTGAGTTGTGGCTCAATGCGACTCGATATCGGTGCATCTTTAATAACAGAGACACCAATATGGATTACAAGAAGTTTGGCAGAGTTTCTCATACTGTTTACAGAGGTCTATAGAGAACAGAGTGGTAGTTGAGGAAGCTGGTGTAGAGGGAAAGACACTCACATAGATATGGCTGTTGGAGATAATAGTGAGTGATTTACTGTCCCACAGCTACTGAAATCACATCTGCCCTGTTTAGTACTGATGTACACTGTTCACTACAATGCTCTTATTATTCAATGTTTACGACTGAGAGAAGCAGAATCCATGTGCAATGTATAAAAGATGTCATAGCAACTAGACTCACTACAGCAGGTCAGAGGAAACTGAGAATTAGATATACACCCTGCAGAGGAGAAAACTGGTGAAAAATACAGGATACCAGTCATATAATCACCAGTGATAGTGTTATTTCCCATGTACACACAAAAGCTTATTCTGAAAGTGTGAATACTCTTTAACAGATATAGAAATTAATGTGTGAACCCAGCCTAAAGGTACACCAGGTTGAACATGACATACATTTCTGAGAAGGCACATGGAGGAGCCGGAGATGAATGTAATACATGAAGAGGCCTGTGCATTGTGCACTGTAGGAAAATTTAATTAAGCCCAGCATTGAAAATGCCGGGCTTAATAAATTTCCCCCTATGTTTCTACGCTATAGGATTTCTTTCCAAAGGTAAAATCTAAAACCGTACTTAAAAATACTTGATCATTCAAAACATGGTAGAACAAATGTGTGAAAAATGGTGCATGACACATGGATTCAAAGAGCACAAAAGAGAGAATCCTGGTGTCTTGGACCATCTCAAACCCTGCATTAGTCATAGCCTGATGTACACAATGTGAGTCTCTACAGCTATAAATAATGCAAGAACGTTGTATATAATGTACATTATGGTGTAGTCATTATTAGCAAATATTTCACAAGTGACCCCAGGGTGAGCATTATTTAGCGCATATGAAAGGTGAAATGAAAGAGGTGCAGATAGCTTCATTTAAGGGTAGCAAATTCCAGTCAGTAGTTTGATTTTATTCTTAGTGTATGCATTCCAAGACATGTTAAAGATTACTTAGTGCTTGCAGACAGTAAGTGATACTAAGTTACAAGCCTCCGACTTGATCAAAAAAGAAGATTATATGGGGTGATAAAAAGAATGATGACCATCTATAACATGCTGACCTTCTAATATAAGAGGCATAATGGGTATGTAATCTATGCACCATACATTTTACTGTTGCTCCTCTGTCATTAACTAACACTAAAGGTCAGAGATAAAGGAAGATGGCAAATTACACTGGTTTCCTGGTATCATGATATGCGGAAAATTGGACTTCAAGTGAAGCAATATTCTCTCAGGCTTGATTTATTCTCTTTCAGCATTAGATGACCAATGACTTTAAGTAGATTATAAAATGCTTATTTACAGACTGCTCTTGGACCTCTGAATTTGTAGAATCGCATAATGTGTAAAATTATTAGAATGAACATATAGCCTCATTCACATTAACTCGGTGTACAACGTTATATGTCTCTGAATATTTGTGATTCTTATTGATTATATCCTGATATAGCTCCCAAAAATTCATAAAAATCCCAGCCATTATTACGAGTGGAAAAAAATCATAATCAGTACTTTATTTTATGCCTAACTTGTTTGTTTTTTTGGGGGGGGGAATTTTTATTTTGTTCTACGTGACTTTTGAAAATGTGTACATTCTCTTTTCAACTGAATGGGCAGGTGTAATGCCACAACTATGGTCAACACTCTGGTCAACATTGCAGTACAAACCATGTGGAGGAGATTTCCGAAATCTCCTTCACATGGTACAGGAAATGTCTGCAACAAGTCTGCAACATTTTTGAAAAATGTTGTGGATTCTAATTCAGCAGTATGCCTATTTAAGCTATGGATTTTTGCAGTGGATTTCACCCCTTGAAATACAGGGGTTAAAATCTATGGCAATTCCAAAATAGAAACTGGCATTCAGGTGCATATTTTTGCCACTGCAAATGTCTTCCATATATGTTGTGGGTTTTTTGCTGCGGGACACCTAGAATCATAGAATGGTAGAGTTGGAAGGGACCTCCAGGGTCATCAGGTCCAACCCCCTGCTCAATGCAGGATTTACTAAATCCTCCCTAGAGCAGCTACGCTTGTGTGAAGCTTCCCTTAGATGTTTTGATACTTCTACTCCCTTTTCCCTCTCCCGTCATGCAGTTTTACAGATCCAGAAAAGAAGGTGATTGCTCAGCACTATTGCTTTGCAGCACTGCCATCTTGTACACAAATGTGACCAACGGCATGTTTTTCCTCTGAGTACTCTTGTTATCTCCAGGAACAAACTAATAGGTTTGTTCGATGTTTAGATTGTCTTCACCTGCATCAGTCCCTATCTACACCGAAGATCACAATCTCTCTTCAGTGCTGGGGAGTATGTATAAACTACATAAATGAGTAAAGTAAAAGAGGAATTCCAGTTAGTGCTTTCTATTTACCAGTACTCAAGATGGATTTTTCGGGAATTGATCATTTAGCTGAGCATTTTTAAAGAGCAACTTGAGGCTTTTGGAAATTAAGAAAGATGTAATTTTCCATACCACGGCATTGAAAATTACTATACATTATTCTAATGTCATATCTGCAAAAGAAACAAATGAATGTTAGCCAATGCAGCATCTTGAAGACATACTGTCAGGGAAATTCTGCGTACAGCACCAATCAGGCCCACCCCAATGCCCCGCTGCCAGCGGTAAAGAAGAAACACCACACACGGAGGTCTGGTATAGTTCCTCACATGGGGAAAAAACTGTGCACTTTATTACAGATTACATGAGGCTTTATACCCCTTATCCCGTCATTAGAAGTGTGTCTTATTGGCTCAAATCCACCGCATAACCATATATATGATGCCCGCAGTTCCGCCTGAGGCAGTGTTAGTCATATACGTAAACAGTCGTTATCTTGATAAGGCGCTTCTGGGAAAACAGCCAAGCACGCGGCCTTTGTATCCAGTTCTATATCATCTCTGAATTTCTGGACACATCTCTCTCAGCCTTGCAAAGCCTTGGCATATCTGATATGATTTTTAAGGCTACATATTAAGTTTTTTGGATTTTAGCATTGCATAGAACTTGCATACAGGTATAAAAGCATAAAAAAACATATAGCAATATATACATATATCCTCACAATACCAAAGGCTGTAAGGTTCCCTTTGCAATGGAGAAGCAAAAGCAGTGATTCCTGGTCAACTCTTTAAGTTTTCTGAATTATCATGATTTTATATGGCTGGTAAGATTTGTCACATATGTTCACATGGATTTCAAATTCTGCGGATTCTTCATAGCAGAATTAGCTATGGAAAATCTAGCATTTACAGCACAATTGTTGATAAGATTTAAAGAGTAAGTGTACTTTTTACAAACTTTTGACATGTCGAAAGCTTTTATGGACCTCTCTGCAGCTGTCTGCAGCTGCTAGGAGGATCCGGAAAGCAGCAAAAACTACAGAGGAGGGAAAGAGCTCAGCTGAGAGATGCAGGCCCCTTGTTCTAGTAATCAGAAGGGGCCTCTGCTACAGGACCCCCATTGATCAAAACTTTGGACCTGTCTCTATGACATGTCTTAAGATTGTCAAAAGTGCAGTTACACTTTAAAATCCCATTCACACACTGAAGAGAAAAGCTGTCGGCATAAAATTTGCCCTGCACTGTGGATTTTAATTCTACAGTATATAGAATACATGCTGTGGATTTTAACCATAGTTTCCTACCTTCGAATGAGGGGGCAAAATCTCTGCAAATATGCACTAAAATCTGCATCAAAATTTGCACGATTCGGTGCAGATTTTTTGCAGATTTGTTGTTGCTGATCTGAAGAAAATCTGCAGCAAATCAGCAATAAGTGAGTATTCTATATTCATACTGCAGATAGTATTTTGCATCAGTACTTGTAAAGGAGCGGATCTTAAATGGTTTGTCCAGGGTTAGAAAAACATGGCTGCTTCTCCCAAACACAGCACTACTCTTGTCCTTGGGTTGGGTGTGGTATTGCAGCTCAACTCCCATTCACTTCAATGGAGCTGAGCTTCAATACGATACACAACCCAAGGACAAGCTTGTTATCACAGAATGACTAGGGCTACGTGTAGCTGTAACTGCTAACACTAGCCCATTCCTAATTCTACAATGGTTTATTATTAGAGATGAGCGAACGTACTCGTCCGAGCATGATGCTCGGGCGAATATTAGGGTGTTCGGGATGTTCGTTATTCGTAACGAACACCACACGATGTTCGGATGTTCGGGTTACTTTAACTTTCTTCCCTGAGAAATCATTTCTATATGCGCTCAATGGGGCCGGCGGCAGCAGCGCCAACCCCATTGAGAACATATAGAAGACAAATCCTTCTTCTCTGCCACAGCTGTAACAGCTGTGACAGAGAAGAACGATGTTTGCCCATTGAATTCAATGGAACCGGCAATACAGCCGACTCCACTGAATGCAATGGGCTGCCGGCGATCGCGGGATGAATTGTCGGAAAGGGGTTAAATATATAAGCCCTTTCCTGCAATTCATCCAGAAATGTGTAAAAATAAAAAATATATATATACTCACCTGGTGCCGACAGACGGAGTTCAGCGCGGCAGGCTGCAGTTCTCCTGAACTGCTCTGAACAGCTGTTAGTAGTATTCAGCAGCCGGGGATTTAAAATCCCCGCCTGCTGAATAAGATGCCTCTGAATGGTCACAGCCTGACCAATCAGAGGCCAGCCCTCACTCACACCTATTCATGAATTCATTTTAAATCCCCGGCTGCTGAATACTACTAACAGCTGTTCAGAGCAGTTCAGGAGAACTGCAGCCTGCCGCGCTGAACTCCGTCTGTCGGCACCAGGTGAGTATATATATATTTTTTATTTTTACACATTTCTGGATGAATTGCAGGAAAGGGCTTATATATTTAACCCCTTTCCGACAATTCATCCCGCGATCGCCGGCAGCCCATTGCATTCAGTGGAGTCGGCTGTATTGACGGCTCCATTGAATTCAATGGGCTAACATCGTTCTTCTCTGCCACAGCTGTTACAGCTGTGGCAGAGGAGAACTTGCTGTGTCGTTCCCATCATTTTCTTGAATTGCCAAGATTTTCACACATGAAAACCTTAGCGAGCATCGGCGAAATACAAAAATGTTCCGGTCGCCCATTGACTTCAATGGGGTTCGTTATTCGAAACGAACACCCGAACATCGCGGGAAGTTCGTTTCGAATAACTCGAACCCGAACATTTTGGTGTTCGCTCATCTTTATTTATTATGCCTTTAACCCATTCATGATCAACCTATTTTGTGCTTTAAGGACAAGGCGGTTTTCATCATCGCATTGCAAGAGACATGACTTGTGCTTTTTTCGTTTTTTTTATTGCGACAAGTTGCCCTGGATCTATAGACCAAAATCATTAATGGGATTTCTCTGAATTTCTATCCCATTAACCTGAGGTCTCTCATGGTATCGATCCACTTCTCAGCCAAAATGAAAGGGAGAGTCTCGAACTCTATCCAAAAACGTGTATTTTTTTTCTTTCAGTTAGCCCTATTGAACTTTTTGACACTATTTTTTTAGTCCCTAAAGGAGACTTGAAAATGCAGTTGTTGAATCACTAGGATAGTACACTGTACATATAGTGGATTTTCCTAAGTCTATAACAGCAGCCTATAAGTCTCTGCAACAGGTGGGACCTAATAGTCTGAGTTACATGGCAGACATGGAGGCAATTTTCAGGCTTACAGTTGCCAAGGGAATCCACTGCTAGCTTACAATTACACTGCGGGGTATCGATGGGTAACTGAGAGAGCCCAAATCCCCTTGTCATCTGCTTACATGCTGCAGTTGCTATTGATTGCTGCATGTAATGGATGAAACTGCCAGAATCTGAGCTATTAGAGCAGGAGCTGTCAGTAGTCAGTCAAGCCACTGCCTTAAAAAGATGTATGTGCGAGTTTAAAGCCCACTAGTGAGGTCAGTAAAAAGACATATTGCAGTCACAATGCGGTTAACTTTATCCTCATGGACCTGTAATAAGAGTTATATTTATAATACAGAGTGAGCCATATTTCAATTCAGAACTGGTATCCTAATGTTCATAATTTAGCCATGTCGCCGCAATATTTCATTTGGACTAATTGATCCATCTATATTGATGTTGTCAGTGTAACCACTTGATAAAAATAAGGCCTTAATCAGACGGGCGTTTTTTCGCGCGATTTGCGGATCGCATGACGGATGCGCATCCGCAAATCGCGTGACCGGTGCGCGCAAGTCGCCCGCAAATCGCCCGAAAATCTGCTCCTAGCCGCGTTTCATTAGAAACGGGCCGGAGCTGTCCAGCGCATTGCATTCAATGGAGACGGCAATACAGCCGTCTCCATTGAAAGCAATGCGCTGCGGGCGAGCCCGGGATGAATTGTCGGTAAGGGCTTAAATATATAAGCCCTTACCTGCAATTCATCCTAAAATGTGTAAAAATAAAAAAAAATTGTATACTCACCTTCTGCCGACAGCCGGAGCTCCGCGCGGCCGTCCTGCAGTGGGTGTGAAGGGGGTGTGAGTCAGACCTGCCCCCTGATTGGCTCAGTGCTGAGCCAATCAGAGGCATGCCTCACTCACACCCATTCATGAATTCATGAATGGATGTGAGTCAGACCTGCCCCTGATTGGCTCAGCGCTGAGAGGCAGCAGTCACTCACCCATTCATGAATTCATGAATGGATGTGAGTCAGACCTGCCCCTGATTGGCTCAGCGCTGAGAGGCAGCAGTCACTCACCCATTCATGAATTCATGAATGGGTGTGTGAGTGTTTTCAGCCTCTGATTGGTCAGGGCTGAATAGTGCCAAGAAGCAGTTCAGGAGAGCTGACAGCGGCCGCGGCTGGACTCTGGTTGCAGCGGAAAGGTGAGTATACCATTTTTTTTTATTTTAACACATTTTAGGATGAATTGCAGGGAAGGGCTTATATATTTAACCCCTTCCCGACAATTCACCCCGCGCACGCCGGCAGCCCATTGCTTTCAATGGAGCGGCTGTATTGCCGCTCCATTGAATTTAATGGGCAAACATCGTTCTTCTCTGTCACAGCTGTTACAGCATAAAAAGCGCTCATGTGTCCGATACCATTGCAAAGCAATGGTTTTAAAAAATCGCCAGACACATGCGCATGCGCAAATCGCGGCTAAAAACGCCAGTCTGACTAAGGCCTCATGGTATGAGATGTTTCTGAGAAATATTCGAGCGTCATTTGTAAGAGGCATGTCTTTAAACATCTTTACAGATCATGTAGGAATTAGTCTTTTAAGGAGAGCCAATATTTGGATTTCAAAATGAGCTGTTTGCTTGTTTGGTTTTATTCACTAGTTTTTTTTTCATCATTGCTTTACAGGACAAATAACATTTTTATTTTCAATGTAGTTTTATGTGAGATTACTCTTAAAAAAATGTAAGATACGGTAAAATTGATCATTTGGTGTCAAATTGCCATGAACAACTGGTATTCAAGACAGATGACATTGGTTAGTCAGATAACTTAAGGTGCCTTTAGACAGGGTGATTATTGTTGAATAATTGCTAGAAACAGCAAATTTAGACAATAGTTGTCCTATGTACAAGCGGCCACCGACGGGGCACTGAGCAAGAAATCGTTCACTTGTCGGAGTTGCTTGCTTTTTAGCCCACCTAAAAACCAAGCAAAGATTGGCCTGTGTAAACAGGCAATTGTTCATGTATGAACTGCTTGTTTACTCTGAATGGAATCGGGCAGACGGAAGAGACCTCCCGCTGCTCTTCCTCCATTCCCTGAATGACCATTGATCCTGTGTAAAAGCACAGAAGTGATAGTCATCCCATATAAAGGTACCTTATGTGTGTAGTTCCCAGCACTTAGATTATAATAGGCTCAGTTAGTGTGTTGGTTTCATCTGTATTTTACTATAATAAGTAAAAACAAAATCTTCACAAATAGAATGAACTATAGTAAATGATTAACTTTCTAATATTAACATGCTCTGCCTTCATGTCATGTCATAAATGTACATCAAGGACTCCTATGCATCCAGCCAGGGGCGTAACTATAGAGGATGCAGGGGATGCGGTTGCACCCGGGCCCAGGAGCCTTAGAGGGCCCATAAGCCCTCTCCTCTCCATATAGGGAGCCCAGTACTATGAATAAAGCATTATAGTTGAGGGCCCCATTACAGGTTTTGCACTGGGGCCCAGAAGCTTCAAGTTACGCCTCTGCATTCAGCCTTAATTTATATCAAGATGGACTAGAAGTGGTAAGAATGAACTGAAAGCTGCGCTCCTGCTGGGCAGGCTGGCAGCTGAAATAACTCCAGTCCTGGTCATTTAGCCCTCCAGATGCTGTGGTAAGTAACTAACATATTAGTTATACCACACGGTGAATGGTGTAAATTTAAAATACAAAAGGCAGTAGCAGAACTGCTATTATTTTTCTACTCCACTCTCCCCCAAAAAACTAAAGTTAAAGTGTACTGGAGTTTTCCAAAAAGTTTTTAAAAGTAGCCCAGGTCCTCATTGGCTGCTGTTTGCACTAAGTTTGAGCAATTCAAATTTCCATGTAGATGTTCCAATTCTTCTGCTACCCTGCTATTTGCAATTCACTTACAGGTAAGGGTATCCTAAGCAGCCATTCTGATAGTACTGCACTGGTCGGAACTTCCCTTCCCATGCTTCCCATGCCGCTTTGTACTGTCCTGCTGCAATCAGCTGCAGCACGGCATCTGTATGCCTGCCCCTCTGTAGCATCATCATATTTAAAATCACAGCACTCTATATAAATTACAGCACATTGGAAAATCCTTCTACAAGAGTACCACAAGGATTCGGGAGTACATTACCAATTATCTTTGTAATTCGGCAACTACTGTCCTTGAATCTAAGTTTAATGTTTCAAAGTTAAAGAAATATTTGCTTGCTGTACCAACAGCAAAGCCCTAGGGACAAAAGATTTTCTAGGGTTTATAATTGTAGGAATTGCATATTGTATCCACAAGCAATGATACATTTATCATTCTTCTAAAAACATAAATTATAGAAATGGAAGTGCTGTCCTTGGAGTTCAGAACTTAGCATAATAGAATGATTCTAAACAGCAGGTTGTGACCCCTAACAAAGGCAGTAGGTGCATATTGTATATCTCGTCATTTCATTAAAATATTTTTATTGACTTACTTTGATTTTATTTTAAAAGGGTTAGACTGTTGTATAGGGAGGTTATACCATGCAATATCCATGAGCATGAAACTTGTTATATCGAAGAAACGATTTGGCATCTAGATAGTCTGGACAGATCTGATGTGGCCACGGTAGACCTTGATGTTTTCCCCTCCGCACCAAATTTAGAAAACAGAATTACAAAATACAAGCACTCCATTTTGATAAACTATAAAATACACTAAAATATTTACACATTTTCTAGACTAAGACCTTGAATAACTTCTACAGTTTTTATTTAGGATACTAATTAGGCTATAACTTAAAGTGGTTTTCTGTGTAAATACTGTTGATGATCAATCCTCAGGATAGGTCATCAATAGCTGATCAGCTGAGGTCTGCCGCTTGGGACCCCATGCCAATAAACTGATTGAGCACCCGATGTCAATGCCACAATACACAGAGGTCAAAGCAGTAGAAATTGGCTCTGACCATTTTGCACTGGACGGCGCTTGTAATTGCAGGTGCACCTGTCATTGATTTTAATGAGAGCTGTGCCTTCAATTACAAGTGTAAGCTACTACACAGGGGTCAAAGTAAACTGCTTCCACTCTGACCCCTGTGTATTGCGGCACTGAAATTGGGTGTCCAATCAGCTGATTGGCCTAAGTCCCAAGCAGCGGATCCCTGCTGATCAACTACTGATAACCTATTCTGAGCATAGGTTATCAATAGTATTTGCATGGAACACCCCTTTAATTCATAAGTTCTTTTCTTGTTAACTTAATTTTTTCTTTGCTAGCAATCGCTGGTCTATACAGATTTACTGTTGTAAATATGTAGTTTTCTGGCACAAAAATTGAACCAGAAAACTGTCTCACCTGGTTTGCACCACATTTATCTTGTGTTTTAGATACTTTTTGATAATTTTTTATGACTCCTCCAACAAAGTGGGATTGCTTTGGGAAAAAGGAGCTTGGCATAATTGCAACATTGTGCACCAAAAATTGTGCAAAAAATCTTAGTAGGCTTAGTTTACCACAAATATTGTGCTAAGAGGTGATAAAAAGTTAGATTAGGCAGACTAAAGATTCACTAGATTTATTATTCAGCATGAGCCACTGTGATAAATCTGGTGGACTGTCTAGTCTAGATTTGCACTGTCTAACTGACAGTATTATTAAATCTTCCCTGTTGTGTTTTAATTTAAAAAAAATGAGGCAACATGTGTATTTGTGAATTAATAAAATAGTTGGACAAAGCTTTTTTTTATGTTTTTTGCCATTTAATCATTTATCACTAATTGTAACATCATACATTGGTCATCCTTTAGAAACTATTGCTTCCAAATAAAACTCTTCTCAAGGGTTAAGGTAGATTTACATACGGCGATTATCAGCGGAATAGTTGCTAAAACAGTAGTTTTGCGTGATAGTCGTCCAGTGTACACAAGGACAGCACCAGGGGACTGAGCGAGAAATCACTCATTTGTCCGAGTCGTTTGGTTATTAGTAGAGATGAGCAAGCGTACTCGGAAAAGCACTACTTGCTCGAGTAATTTGCTTTATCCGAGTATCGCTGTGCTCGGGTCTGAAGATTCGGGTGCCGCTGCGGCTGACAGGGGAGTCGCAGCGGGGAGCAGGGGAGAGTGGGCGGGAGAGAGGGAGAGAAAGATCTTACCTCCGTTCCTCCCCGCTCTCCCCTGCAGCTCCCCGCTCCGTGCCGGCACCCGAATCTTCAGGGACGAGCACAGCGATACTCGGATAAAGCAAATTACTCGAGCGAGTAGTGCTTTTCCGAGTACGCTCGCTCATCTCTAGTTATTAGCTCACCTAAAATCCAAGTGACTATGGGCAGTGAATGTTGGCAGGCAGCCGGAAGCGATAGTCAATGCAATGGCTGTCGGATGCTTACGCGCTTGGCAATTGACCCGTGTAAAGGTACCTTTATTTTGACTTCCCTCATAATTTTTGACTTTCTTTGTAATTCGCCATTGTCTGCAAATGAGAGTTCTATGCACATACACCCTACTGTCTTCAGTTTCTCATTCGCTTTGCAGCCAGGTCAGAACTGGAGGCATGCAACACCTTTTAACCTGATGGATCACAATTCACTAATTATAAATTTATAATAAATCTGATGCATAGAATATATAAATGCTTAACTTTAAAACATGTTCAAATAAGTTAATGTTTTATGATACCAAAATACTACTGCTATACTATAGCCTTATGCTTCACCCAGTAACTACTGTACCATGAGTTTTCTGAAAGTTTAATGTTTTTCTAACATAAATGGTATAAAATCCTGTGCTATGTCTATGTTATGGAAAGAAGTAAAGAGCTGCACATTTTTTTCCATTTTTTAAAATTATATAGCAACAGATTAGTATTTTTATACAGACATCATTGCCCTGTAGTAACAATACTGTAGAATAGCAAAGTGATTACAAGTGCTTTTCGAGTTCACATGTGCTTAAGTGGCCTACCGCTTAAAAGAGCAGTACGGCTACAGATTGCATCTTTTGAAATCTGCAGGAAGTCCATAACAAATTTGCATCAAATTTCACATGTATTGATTTTGTGGCCGATTAGTCTGTGATTTGAAAGAACAGCATGCTTGAATTGACCTTTCTTCTCTTAGCCTACAAATTGGGATAGGCTTAGAAATACTGTTTACTTGTCCTATTTATGAAGATAAGTACGGATAAACCTTAACATGCTTTCTCAACACATTGTGGGATGTACAGTTCCATGGTAAAGAGCAATTTTGAGAAATTTGTAGCAAAAGTCTATAAGTTATAGGGGTTGTCCAGTTGTAAATTATTGATGGACTAACTTCAGGATAGGTCATCAATACTGAATCAGCAGGGAATTGCTTCTCAGACCCAATGATCATCTATTCACCAGGCCAGTGTGCTCCTGCACTGAGATAATTTCTCAAGGAAGCAGACAGCGCCTTTCTCCTTGAGGTGGTCAGACTTGGTATTACATGCAATGAATCAATTAAAATAATGGGATCTTTTCCTATAATACCAAGCATGACCACTGCAGTGAGAACGGCACTATGTGCTTTTTGCAGAAATAATCTCAATGCATTAGGGCACCGGCATGGCAAATAGCTGATATGTAGACAAAGTGGAGTGGAAAATAGGATTCACTGATCTCCACTTGTTTCTTTTAAATACCAAAAGCTAGCACAACTACTGTATGTTTCAAATGAAGCTTAAATTGTTGTGATTTGTTGTCTCTCAAGCTGAGACCCTGCCGACTACAGTTTACTATTCTCATTCTCTGTTGAGATCTTGATGAAATCTCTTAATTATGTCAAACACAATGCTGGATATTCAGCTGCACAGAGCTCACAGCAGTCATAGTCCATGATATTGATGCAGAGCCTAATTTGAGATATGCATTTTTAAGAATGAAAACGATTGTTAACGAAAATATGTAAAATAAATGTTCATCTTTTTATTGAATCTATTGTATGTAAAACTAAAATATATATTTAGAGATCCTCTCTTTAGTAAAAATGAATAATAATAATATGGACAGTGTTTGCAGACCAACTTGTAGAAGATGATCAGCTATCTGCTCTAGCTATGGAACTATATGACTCTCTCCGTTGCTTCTGCACAACTTTGTGGTCAGCAGAAGCACATGGGCCATCTCTGTAATTTATGTTTAGCAGATTATGACATGTGGTTACCCTTGGATTGGCCACTCACTGTGACTTGAATGAAACCGAGCTTAAATACCAGACATATGTTCTCTTGACAGGCAATATGATTATTGCCCCTTGGCTATGTCTACGACCATCTAGAAAGCCAAAGTTTTCTCATTAACACCAGCAGTTGTGGAATGTACTGACAGGATTTACAGTTACATAGTAACACAGTATGTTAGGCTGAATGAAGACAATGTCCATCTAGTTCAGACATATTTCAACCCTCTAGTTGATCTAGAGGAAGGCAAAAAACCCAAGAGTCAGAAGCCAATTAGCCCATTTGGGGGAAAATTCCTTCCCGACTCCATAATGGCAATCAGAATAATCCCTGGATCAACCTTTGATAGTTCCTACCTGACTGTTAGACCCACAACTACAAACCCGCTGGTCACCTAATGTCTATATCCTGTAATACCCTTCCACTCTAGAAAGACATCTAGTCCCCTCTTAAACTCCTCAAGGGATTTTGCCATCACCACGTCCTCAGGCAGAGAGTTCCACAGTCTCACTACTCTTACAGTAAAGAACCCCCTTCTGTGTTGGCGATGAAACCTGCTTTCTTCTAGACGTAGCGGATTCCCTCTTGTTACCGACGCAGTCCTGGTACATATATGTACTGCTGCATTAAATGGATTAGAAGAGTGTGCATGTCTCCCAGAAGGAGTGCCATTATTGTCCATGGAATGTGTCTAGTATGGCAGAGCAGTCATTTTTACTTGAATATAGCAGGTTAATATTTATATTGCAGGTTAACTGTTAAAAGCCCCCAAAATGTATTACCACACTGTGTAAAGAAGTTAAGCTTTCAGGTGTGAAAATAATATTTGCTAATGTAAGGACTCCAGTTATTAAAATATCCGAATTGTTTTATGGAATCCATAAACAATATGTCCTATATATTCACTTTGCAATCACATTTCATAATGTATCTTATTTGTTTTCTGCGGCTCACGTAATTTTTTTCAAAGTTTTACCTGAGATTGTATATTCAGTATGCTTTTCTAATTTATGGTGAAACTTTTCCCCTTTCTTCTCTAAATTATGATAACTTTGAAATGATATCTATGATAATTATTGTTAAAGTCTGGGAAGTCTGCCAACTGAATTTACAACATTGTATTTCAGAATAGAATAGTAAAGCATTTGGTATCAAGTGTTTTACTCTTCTGATTTTAGCACCATCAGGGGACTGCTTGTGAAAACTGGTTTAAGAGAAACACATATTGTAACCTAAAGCAATTACTGATAATACTACTTATACTTTACAACTGTATCAAAGTAAAATGTTAAGTTTTGGATGCCTAATTCAGATCTTGGGAGCTTTGTCTCCATGCAATAGTTTACAAAATATATTCCCACCTATTTTACAAGATGGAAATAAATTAACATTGCCCAATAAAAATCAGTGAGGAAATAGAGTAGATCTAAAAATGCACAATAGCTTATGAAAAAAAATAGTTCATTGCACAATCACTGCAATTGAAAGCAGTGTTACTGTCAGGACAGTGTCCGGGATATGGGGGTCCCTGATATATCCCGCAACCCCTGTCCCTGCCTACTTGCCCCCCTGGGCTAACCCCCAGGGCGACAACTGGGCGGCGGTCCCTACCCTCACTAGGGAAGCGGGACACGGGAAGACAAACAGACACTGAAGACAAACAACGGTAGAACGGTCAGACAATCCGGGTCGGCAACAGGAGGGTACGCAGTACAGGGGGGTCAGGCAAAAACGTAGTCAAGGTCCAAAAGCAGAGGTCAAGAAAGCCGGGGTCACAAACAGGAGTCAAAAGAATACGCGGGTGCAGCTGGAAGACCAAACTAACACTGGCAAGGCCTGAGAGGAAAACACACCTATTTAAATGCTGTCAGCGCTCCCGCCCCAGAAGCTGATTGGGGCGGGGAGCCTGACAGCAGCAGGGCTAATCAGGGCGGTGCTGGGGGCACGCCCCCAGTCTCACTGCACAGACAGTTACCAGGGAAGCCAGCCTGGTAGTCAAGCGACTAGAAGCACCAGCTGCCTCCCTAGCAACCCGGCGGCGACCAGCCTTACAGCGGCCCGGGGAGATCACAAGAACCGGGGTACCTCTGCGCCGTGCTCCTGTACCCCGGGTGGCCGGACCGGTGGTGCGGGCACGGCGGCCCCGAGAGTTGCCGGTTCTGACAGTACCCCCCCTTCTACGGGGGGACACCGGACCCCCATGGCCAGGTGCGGGCTTAAGCGGGAAAGCCCTGTGGAATGCCTGGACTAGGCGTGGCGCATGAACGTCCCTGGCAGGGACCCACGTCCTATCCTCAGGGCCAAATCCTCTCCAGTGGACCAGGTACTGCAGCACACCTCTAACCCGTCGGGCATCCACCAGCCTTTCTACTTCATACTCCAGTTCCCCCTGTACCAGAGAAGGAGGAGGCGGGTTCTGGGTGGGTAGAACTGGAGTCACATACTTCTTAAGTAAGCTTTTGTGAAAAACCTTGTGGACCTTCCAGGGGTCAGGAAGTGCCAACTTATATGACACCGGGTTGATGACCTGAGAAACAGTAAATGGGCCAATGAACCGAGGAGCAAGTTTCAGGGAGGGAACCTTGAGTCTCAGATTCTTGGAAGACAACAAAACTTGCTCCCCGACTACAAAAGGTGCAGAGATGGTACATCTTTTATTTGCGTATTTACGCAGTTTCTCTTGGGAACCCTGAAGGTTCTTACGAACCTGGGCCCAAACTGTGCACAGTTCCTCAGAGGATATGTCGGCGGCCGGATTGTTCGAGACCACAGGAGTGGAAAGCGAGAACCGGGGATGAAACCCATAGTTACAAAAAAAAGGTGACAATTGGGTCGACGAGTTAACATGGTTGTTGATAGCAAATTCGGCGAGAGGTAAGTAGTTGGCCCACTGATACTGGTTATCAGAGACAAACAGTCGCAGATACTGGATAAGTTCTTGGTTCATTCGTTCCGTTTGTCCGTTACTCTCGGGATGGAAAGCGGAGGAGAAGGACAAATTTACGTTTAGATTTTTACAGAAGGCTCGCCAGAAGCGAGCGACGAACTGAACCCCTCTATCTGACACAATGTCCTCGGGGATCCCATGTAACCGAACAATCTCCTTGATGAACATTTCAGACAGAAGTTTGGCGTTAGGCAACTTGCAAAGCGGAACAAAATGTGACATTTTAGAGAAACGGTCTACTATTACCCAGATGACCGTATTCCCCAGCGAGGATGGCAGATCAGTAATAAAATCCATGGACAAATGGGACCATGGCCTGGACGGAATGGGCAAGGGAAGAAGAGGACCCTCAGGACGTCTCCTGAGATTCTTCCCCCTTGCGCAAACCGGGCACGCGGACACAAATACCCGTACCTCCTTGGCCATGTGCGGCCACCAATAGAGTCTGGATACTAACTCCAGCGTACCCCTGATGCCGGGGTGTCCAGCTAGGACAGAAGCGTGTGTCTCCTCTAACACTTTCAATCTCAGTGACAATGGGACAAATAATTTGCCTTCCGGAAGGGCTTCAGGAGCAGATTGTTGAGCGGCGTGAATGAGAGGTGAAAGGTCGGAGGAGACAGCAGCGAGGACCACCCCAGGGGAGAGAATGCTCTCAGGCTCCGGCTCGGCAGGTTCCGGAGAACCAAAGCTCCTAGACAGGGCATCAGCCTTGACATTCTTAGAACCGGGTCTATAGGTAACAACAAAATTGAACCGAGAGAAGAACAAGGCCCAGCGGGCTTGCCGAGCATTTAACCTCTTAGCGGAATCTAGATAGGTGAGGTTTTTATGGTCTGTGAGTACCGTGATCTGGTGATGGGCTCCTTCCAAAAAATGCCTCCACTCTTCGAAAGCCCACTTAATCGCCAGCAATTCCCGGTTGCCTATATCATAGTTCCGTTCGGTGGAAGAAAACTTCCTAGAAAAATAGGCACACGGTCTAAGGTTGGTGAGAGTGGAGGGACCTTGGGACAGTACCGCTCCCACACCAAACTCAGAGGCATCTACTTCCACCAAAAAAGGGCTGGACAGATCTGGTTGTACTAGGACAGGTGCAGAAGAGAACGCCGCCTTTAGGGTATCGAAGGCCCTCAGAGCCTCAGAAGACCAGGTCCTCACATCTGCCCCCTTTCTGGTGAGGTCCGTTAGAGGTTTAGCCACCACGGAGAAGTCTTTGATGAATTTGCGATAGTAGTTGGCGAAGCCGAGGAAGCGTTGAAGGGCTTTCAACGACCCTGGCTGGGCCCACTCCGTGATGGCTTTCACCTTTTCAGGATCCATCTGGAAGTCGCATGGCGTGATGATATACCCCAAAAATGATATCTTTTGTACCCCGAACACACATTTCTCGAGTTTAGCAAACAGCTTGTTATGTCTGAGTCGAGCTAGTACAGTCTGAACGTGAGTATGGTGACTTGGCAAGTCGGAGGAAAAAATCAAAATGTCGTCTAGATATACAACCACGAACACCCCCATGATATCCTGAAACACTGAGTTCATGTACCCCTGAAAAATGGCGGGGGCGTTACACAATCCAAAAGGCATAACTAGGTATTCAAAATGCCCGAGGGGCGTATTGAAGGCGGTTTTCCACTCATCCCCCTCCCGAATGCGGATGAGGTTGTATGCTCCCCTGAGATCAAGTTTAGAAAACCATCGGGCACCAGCGACCTGGTTGAGGAGGTCAGGAATGAGTGGAAGGGCATACTGGTTTCGTACTGTGATTTTGTTTAGCTCTCTATAGTCAATACAGGGCCGGAGGCCCCCATCCTTCTTCTCAACGAAGAAAAACCCGGCACCCACCGGGGATTCTGAGGGCCGGATGTGCCCCTTGGCCAGGCTGTCCTGGATATAGTCCCTCATGGATTCTCTCTCAGGAACCGTAACGTTATAAATGCGGCCCTTAGGAAGTTTGGCCCCAGGAATCAAGTCTATTTTACAGTCCCATTCCCTATGAGGGGGCAGAGCTTCAGATAATTGTTTGGAGAACACGTCAGAAAACTCGGAGAGGTAATCTGGTAGGGGGGTCCCCTCGCAGGTGGAGATTCCCACCTTCACCGCACAAAGGTGGTTGGCACAGCGGGGACCCCACTTTACCAGTTCCAACGTGTCCCAATTTACTACCGGGTTGTGCTCCCGGAGCCAGGGGAGGCCTAGGACGACGTCCACAGACAAATCTCTCATCACTAGAAAGGTGCAGGTTTCCACGTGTAAGGCTCCTATCGTAAACCTTACTTCAGGGGTAACCAGATGAACCACCCCTGCTTGCAATGGGGTGGAGTCCACTCCTGAAACCAGAATCGGGGTCTCTAAACGTAAAAAAACCCCGGACAGTTGAGCAACGAAATTAAAGTTAACGAAATTCGCCGCAGCCCCAGAATCAACAAAGGCTTGCCCAGTACGGTGGAAAGCATGAAATTCTAGGGTGCAAGGCAATAACATTTTGGATAACACAGGGAGTACCTTAGCTCCTAGACAGTCCTCCCGACAACTGCCTAGGAGCGGGAGTTTTCCTGCCGTGGCTTCTTAGTGCAGGTGGCAATGCGGTGACCCGGCTCCCCACAGTAGAAGCAAAGATTCTTCTTCAGGCGATATTCCCGTCGCTGCTTGGGGTTCATGGCTCCCAGTTCCATGGGCTCGGTGGTGGGAAGTGAGAGAGTCAGGTCAGTAGAAGAAGTGGGCGTGGGGAGTGGAGTGGCCCGAGCGGCGTGTCGGCCCCTCAAACGTCGGTCGGCCCGAATAGCAAGCGTCATGGCTTGCTCCAGGGTTCTAGGCTCTGGGTGGGCCACAAGTAGGTCCTTGAGACCCTCGGACAGACCGGTCAAAAATAAGTCTTTTAGGGCGGCATCGTTCCACCCGGATTCCGTACAATGTTGACGGAATTGGGAACAGTAGTCCTCCGCCATTTTACAACCCTGGCGCAGGGCCAGAAGTTTGGAGACTGCGTAGCCCGCCCGGTCGGGTTCGTCATAAATTTGACCCAGGGCGGAAAAAAAGGCGTCAAGGGATAGTCGGGCTGGAGAGCCTGCTGGTAGCGAGAAAGCCCAATTTTGGGGGTCCCCCCTCAGGCGGGTAATTACAATTCCCACTTTCTGATATTCAGTACCAGAGGAGTGGGGTCGGAGATCAAAGTAGAGCTTGCAGCTCTCTCTAAATGCAAAGAACTGACCTCTCTCTCCAGAGAAGCAGTCCGGCAGCGTGGCTCGGGGTTCTGACATAGTCCCGGGAGCGGAAGGGGGCTGCATGGGACCTGCAGCCGCCACTTGTTCCTGTAGCTGCATGCGGGCGGTTAGGTCCTGGACAAGGTTAGTAAGGACCTGGACCTGGTTCGCTAACGCAGCCACGGCCTCCATCGAGGGATTCAAAGTAGCCGGGCGGATGCACGAGTCTGACCTACCTTCGGCCAGTGTTACTGTCAGGACAGTGTCCGGGATATGGGGGTCCCTGATATATCCCGCAACCCCTGTCCCTGCCTACTTGCCCCCCTGGGCTAACCCCCAGGGCGACAACTGGGCGGCGGTCCCTACCCTCACTAGGGAAGCGGGACACGGGAAGACAAACAGACACTGAAGACAAACAACGGTAGAACGGTCAGACAATCCGGGTCGGCAACAGGAGGGTACGCAGTACAGGGGGGTCAGGCAAAAACGTAGTCAAGGTCCAAAAGCAGAGGTCAAGAAAGCCGGGGTCACAAACAGGAGTCAAAAGAATACGCGGGTGCAGCTGGAAGACCAAACTAACACTGGCAAGGCCTGAGAGGAAAACACACCTATTTAAATGCTGTCAGCGCTCCCGCCCCAGAAGCTGATTGGGGCGGGGAGCCTGACAGCAGCAGGGCTAATCAGGGCGGTGCTGGGGGCACGCCCCCAGTCTCACTGCACAGACAGTTACCAGGGAAGCCAGCCTGGTAGTCAAGCGACTAGAAGCACCAGCTGCCTCCCTAGCAACCCGGCGGCGACCAGCCTTACAGCGGCCCGGGGAGATCACAAGAACCGGGGTACCTCTGCGCCGTGCTCCTGTACCCCGGGTGGCCGGACCGGTGGTGCGGGCACGGCGGCCCCGAGAGTTGCCGGTTCTGACAGTTACCCATAGCAAACAACCTGATTGGTGCATTCATCTTCAGTCATGCTTTGAAAAGCATAGAAGCTGTAATAAGATTGGTTGCTAAGGGTCACAGCCCCCATTGTTAGATATTTTAAAATGATGTGTGTAACTAATTTATTTTTTTAATGATAGAGTGAAGGAGTTGTACCAGGATCCCAAGTTATCCCTTGTTCACAGGATAGGGGGTACGTTGTTGATTGATGGGGGGTCTTAGCACTATAACTCCTACCGATCATGAGAAGGGGGATCCAGTGTCCCCCACTGCCTGTCGCTGCAATGTCACTTCTCCTTCTGCCGTAATGTTAGAATAAATGGAGCACTGGCCAAGTATGCGCTGCCGGTGCTCAATTCATTTCAAGGGGGCTGATGGAAATACCTAAGCACTTGCTGCTCGGCTATCTCCGCAGTACCATTGAAAGTGAATGAAGTGTCATCGCACTTCCACAACAAGCATTTCATTCAGTGTATGTCATGTTGTGATTTGGTTGGCAATTTGAACTGTCCATCTATTTTGTCATAGTCAAGTCAGCCAATCACCCTTCCACCAAGGTACAGCGGTTCTCGAGGATGAAGTGTTGCAACATGCCGTCACTGCAGAGGTTCCTTGTGTCAGCTATTGGGATGAATTCAGAAGTCCTGTCACTGCAGAAGTCCCTTGTGTTGGCTGTTAGGAATACTTTAGGGTTCCCCTTTTCTCTTGCCTCCTGCATTATCCGATCTACTAGGGATTTTGCCTATAGCTGCTGTGGTTTGCATGCAACTTTGCCAAAGCTCAATCTGTCTGGTTCCTGTTCTGCCTGTTTGTTTGTTCTGAGCTCTGTTGATCTGGATCCAGTTTGCCTTTCATGTTGATGCATGCATGCTATGTTGTATTTCATTAATTCATCCATCTGTCCATCCGTCTGTCTCTTAGTTCGTCTGTTGGCTTGCTTGTCAGTCTGTTTGTTCCTTGTCTATTCCACCCATTTGATTGCTAGTCAGACACCCAGACCATGTTTGTTTGTCCTACTCATCCATTGGTGGGTGGATGCCTGAGCCTCCTTCTGTTTTTTCCCCTTTGTCTATTGATAGGTGGATGCTAGAGCCTTGTATTTTTCATCTTTTCCATAAATAGGTATGTAGATGTCTTAAACCCCTCTGTCCATAGGTGTGTGGACACCTGATTCCTTTTTGTCTGTAGGTCTGCAAACACCAGAATCCTCGTTTTGTGTGTTTGGTATGGCAGTGTTCCCTGTCTGACTTGTATGTGTTCTGTTATCCCCCAATTATCATGCAAGGATAGACTTGCGTGATAATCCTCACATGTAAATGACCCTTAATGTTACTATTTATAGTGGATTCTGAAAGATGCCATTGTCTTATAATGGTTCCATCAGCATGATACTCTATTCTAGCATTAAAGAGTGATGAAAAGAATGGTGATGGAAATTAAAAAAAAGAAACAAGAACATTTCTGCAAAGTGTATTAAAACAGTTGTACTTGTATGGCCCTACATGTAATATGAAATTAATTATACTAATTGTTACCATGCGGCTGCAGGTCCTCCTGGGGTGGCCGGGCGCTTGGTCCCACAGTCGGGGTGCATCCCCTGGCTGGTTGTCCGGCTGCCGGGGGCACGGGTGGCTGGTCAGCAAAGTGCGCGCACTCGTGGGTCCGGGCGGCGCCACGTACGCGCGCCTGTGATTTGCGGATCCATGCACTAGCCCCTGTATATTCGATCCTGCTGGGAGGTAGCGCCTCCCTCTCTCCGCCCCTGGGCGGAGGCTTCTGTTTATAAGGCTGGCAGTGAGGTGCATTCACTGCCAGTTATTGGTTTCTGTCAGCGTGCTTGCATCCTGCCTCTGTCAGTCTCCTGTCTGTCAGCTTGTTTGCTAGTTCTGCCAGGTCATCCCATCTGCCTCGGTCTGCGGTTATTGTCTGTTGGGTTAGTTCATCTGCCCGTCCTCTCGGTTTTCTACCCTGCTCCATCTTGGTATGCCAGTCCTCCCTCTTGGTCCCTAGTGAGTGTAGGGGCCGCCGCCCAGTTGCCCGCCTGGGGTTAGCCAGGAGTGGAGGCAAGTAGGCAGGGACAGGGGTTGCAGGTAAGTTCTAGGGCAACCCGGGCTGGTGTATCATCGGGTAAGATACCGTAACACTAATGTGGTCTAAATGTTATAAAACCATAGTTGAATAACTTAAAGATTTACTCAGGTTGACCTTTGACACATTTTATTATAAAGTTCTTCAATAATATAATGGCATTAATACATATTCTAGGTACTGACTTAATAAGTAAGAGTATATAAGTGTGATCTCAATAACAGGCTTTACAGATGCCCATCATGTGATCTTACTTGTAATATATAGTAAGCACTTAACATGATTGTCTGCTGACATGATATAATGCAAATTGCACCTTTTGTAGACATTTAGAAAATACTCATATCAGCAGATTTTAATAATTTACTCATTGTGAATTACAGAACTTTCCATTTATAAAGTACATGAAAGATGCATCCCAACTAAGTGTGTTAAATAAATTAAGATCTGAGACATTTTCTGACTGCATTAGGCTTATCATCACTTTATAATAAGTAAATAAAACATCTTACATGAATCTTCTCTTTAACATTTTTCTCTATATGGCAATGCAGGTGATTGCCTATCAGCTACAGTATACAACAAAGTTGCCTTAATTTGTAATCCTTTCAGTGCTGAGCCTATTTTGTAGTTTATGAGTGCAGTAATTTTCCTTTTTGCATCACCACATTAAGATAACAATTACTTATTTATGTTTTCTTTGACATTGCTGTATAAGTTTTCTCATTTTACCTCCACAGGATGAGTTGTATCTGTCAATGGCAATATTTTGATATACATATAACATGTTGATTAACTTATAACTTTTTTTAGGGTGAATGGTAGAAAACTGTATCTCTGACTTTTTTTTTTGCTTTGACTTTACGCATTTTATGAAGAACAAATAATATATATCTTTCATTCTATGGGTTAGTATGATTCATAGTTTTCTTATTTTATCTTTTCATCAAGTTAGCTGTAATTGGGGTTGCTTTTTTACGCAAGTCATATTTTGTGATATGCTGAACCGCCAGTCCACCATCAGGGCTGATGGGTGCCCTATTTATTATTTTATTTTTTCTTGGGGACTCTGCTACTGGAAACTTTAAGTCCTGTCTTTTTACCTAGAGGGCTTGTAGCTATGGCCTAGCTGGTCTGACATCTTTTGAGTTAGCAGCTCCATTTCTACACTCTGAGTCTGCACCTTTCGTGGGTTGTAGCATGATTTTGTATATTTATTAGGGACTCTAGTAATCCTGTAGCCACATTATTCTCTGTTACTAGGGATCTAGTGCAAACATTCTAGATATTCATTCAGCTCTATTAGGCTCCTGATGAGTTAGGAGCACCCTAAGGAAACACATTGAACCTTTGATACTTTGAGACTTTGATACTTTCTCAGTAGTTCATTGAGACATTAAACCACCATAGAAAATCCCTTTAAGTACTCCATTCACTAATCTATAATTATCATATTTGTAGTCCTATTTATTTAGTGGACAGTGCGGGTGTGGAAATAATCTTAAAAATAGCAGAAGCTTACTTTCGCTGTAATATTGGCTATTACTTAGACTATGCACTGGGTTCTATATCACCAAGAAGAACCAATACATCCTAAAATATGACCTTTATTATCTTTTTCCTAAAACTAGCGTATACACATATACATATATTATTCCATGTGTTACTCTGATTCAAAAAGTCAATCATTCTGGTAACCACATATATTATATATGAGTTAACCCCTCCTTATGCTGGAATTGCAACCCTGTATGGCAGACTATATAATATTATCTGCTAGACAAATCTGGGGCTGTCTTGCAAGGCTACTGTAAAATACGGTAAATCCTTATAAGAATAAAGAGTGGAAAATACTGGTACAAGAAACTGTATACACCAAACACATGATACACTGGCCTCCTTGCAGATATCAGCTCATAATAGAGGAGTGGATATATACAACCCAAAACTATTTTTCAACTATATTAACAGCAAAAGGATTTGCAGGGAGAGCACTGGCCCTTTAACAAATAATGCAGGGGAAATCATTGAAGATGATGGAGGGAAGGCAAATCTATTAAATAGTTTATTTTCAAGCGTATTCACAAACGAAAAGGAAATGTCACACGGGATACAGGGGAATAAAATAAACCCCTCGCAAAATATGTCATACCTAATGCAGGAGGAAGTGCGAAACAGGTTAAAGAAGATTAAAATCGATAAATCGCAAGGCCCAGATGGAATACACCCAAGGATACTAAGGGAACGAAGTGATGAGTTAGCTAGGCCGCTATACCTAATATTTCTAGACACTATCAAGACCGGTGTTGTACCATTGGATTGGCGCATTGCCAACGTGGTTCCAATTTATAAAAAGGGGACCAAAAGTGAGCCTGGCAACTACAGACCGGTAAGTCTCACTTCAGTAACGGGAAAAATTTTCGAGGGGATTCTGAGAGACGCCATCGATTGAGCACTTCAAGGAGAACAAGGGAATAACTCCTCACCAGCATGGGTTCATGAAGGGTCGCTCATGTCAGACAAATCTGATCAGTTTCTACGATGAAGTAAGCTCTAAGCTGGTCCTGGGAGAGTCTATGGATCTCGTATATCTGGACTTCTCTAAAGCGTTTGACACTGTGCCACATAATAGGCTAATATACAAAATGAGAAAGCTTGGATTGGGTGAAAACGTGTGTAATTGGGTTAAAAATTGGCTCAATGATAGAAAGCAGAGGGTGGTAATAAATGGCTCATACTCCGATTGGGCCACAGTCACTAGCAGGGTGCCACAAGGTTCAGTATTGGGCCCCATTCTGTTCAATATATTTATCAACGACCTGATAGAGGGGCTGCACAGTAAAATATCAATATTTGCAGATGACACAAAATTATACAAAATAATTAATGCCATGGAGGACAATCTGCGGCTACAAACGGACCTAGATAAGCTAGGGGCTTGGGCAGAAAAATGGCAAATGAAGTTCAATGTTGATAAATGTAAGGTTATGCACATGGGCAGCAAGAATGGATGTTACCAATATTCACTTAATGGGGTACCGCTAGGGAAAAGTGATATGGAAAAAGACCTGGGGGTACTAGTGGACTATAGACTAAACTGGAGTAACCAATGCCAATCAGCTGCTGCAAAGGCAAATCAAGTTTTGGGATGCATTAAAAGAGGTATAGGGGCGAAGGATTAGAACATTATCCTTCCATTATATAAGGCACTTGTCAGGTCTCACATGGAATACTGCATATAGTTCTGGTCACCGGTGCTCAGGAAAGATGTTACGGTATTGGAGGGGGTTCAAAGAAGGGCAACTAAACTAATACATGGAATGACGGGACTGGCATACCCAGAGAGGCTATCCAAATTGGGACTATTTACTCTAGAAAAAAGAAGGTTAAGAGGCGACCAAATAACCATGTATAAGTACATGAGGGGACAATACAAGGATCTCTCCCAGGATTTGTTTATACCCAGGACTGCAGCGGTAACAAGAGGGCATCCGCTACGTTTAGAGGAAAGCAGGTTTCATCACCAACATAGAAAGGGATTCTTTACTGTTAGAGCAGCTAGACTGAGGAACTCTCTGCCTGAGGACGTAGTGATGGCAAAATCCTTAGGAGTTTAAAAGGAGACTTGATGTCTTTCTGGAGAGGAAGGATATTATAGGCTATAAATCTAAGATTATTTGTTAATCCGGGTATACAGGCAGGTAGGAACTATTAGGCGTTGATCCAGGCAACAGTCTGATTGCCATTAGGGAGTCGGGAAGGAATTTTTTCCCCAAAAGGGCTATTGGCTTCTGCTCTTGGGGTTTTTTTTTGCCTTCCTCTGGATCAACAAAACAGGAGGCTAGACAGGCTGGACTAGATGGACATTGTCTTCATTCAGCCTTACGAACTATGTTACTATGTTACAGTATGTCATAAAAGACCTCATAAAGGATTACCTACATTGGGGATTTATATATAAGTATCGCCCTGATTTGATCATACCCATTGTTTAAAGGATTTTTCTTTTTATTAAATTATATTTATCAGGGGATGGAAATAAACATTACAATAGGAGAATGTATGAGTAAATAAATATCCCCCCTTATTGGTAAATGGTCTTCATTTGAATAGTGATATACAGGAAGTGTAATAACCTGGGATACTCTTGATATTGAACAACACTGAGGTGTATACAAAATAGTGAACAGTGTATGTTGTCTTCTAATGATTGGTTAGCATAAGGAGGGGTTAACTCATACATAATGTATGTGGTTATCAGAATGAGTGACTTTTTGAATCACACGTGGAATAATATATGTATATGTGTACATGCTAGTTTTAAGAAAAAGATAATAAAGGTTATATTTTAGAATTTATTGATTCTTCTCAGTGCTATATTTTAATTTCAAAAAAAGAACTTTTTCTGCCACTGTGATTTATGCACTGGGTTCTAGATGCGTTCTTCACTCTTTATTTTTCATTTGATATAGATGACTGCTTTGAGCGTGCTTCTTCCATTACTTGGTTATCACCATCTAATCAAGGGGTGATTACCTTCCTATGGGGGGCTCACTACAAATAGGCGTTTTTCATCTTATATCTTTTGGTTGTGCACTCTATTTCTTTTTGACCTAGAGGCATCTCCATATCGATTGAGCAGCTGCATCTGTTCTCATTTGGAGGTACCCCACAGTTGATCTTATCTAGGAACAAATGTTGATTGATCCTAGCTTTCAATATTCGGCTGAGAATATTTCCAGTGCTTGTTTGAATCTGAATTTATGATTAATTCAACTGGATATCCTCAGATGTATATGTGTGTTGGTGTTTTGTAGTCTTTGCTTTATCTATTGTATTAATAAAATTTACTTTTAGGAAGTTGTCCATTTCTGTGAAGGTCATATTTTGTGATAGAACTTTTTTTGGGTACATATAGATTTATTAAGTGCATATTATTATATTATTGTTAACCATTTATGACCATCCGTGACCCTAAAGGCGAGCTCCTACTATGTTTCTTGATTTTGCACTGCTGCTTTCAGTTGTTTTTTATCCATGCCAGTATCAGCTTTGACAGTATCAGCCATCATGTTCTTTGGCGGCCAGGTCTTCTTTTGCCACTGATCTCTCTAAGCAATATGGATTTTTCTAGCAACTTTGCGCACATTACATAGCTAAAATATGGGAGCCTGGTCATCTCCAGTGATATATCAAGTCTTATATGATTCAGGAGTTCTCTGTTACTCTTGCTTTCCATGGTACTCGCCAACACCACAACTCAAATGCATCAATTCTCCTTTTATAAGCTACTAGGAAACTTCACAAAGTCTGCTGATGTCTTATATAATGCTTTGGAATAATAAGTTAACAAAGGAATATTTCCTGTCAGTAATAAAATCTATTAGGCTGTGCCTTTGCAAAACTTAATAGGCATGTTCCTACAGAAAAACTAGGTGCCTTTGTTAGGTCCCCATTTGCCATATCAACCTGATGAGATGACAAATGAAGGCCCCTCCCTCTGTCTAACTATTGAGATACTGTGATCACTATGGACTAAGGCTTCTAAGGGATGAGGCAGTGCCATTGGGCACCTGCTTTATACAAAGAAGTGCTCAGTTCTTTAAAAAAAAAAATCCATTACAGTCCAATTGACCTCTACTTTGAAGAATTGAGTTCTGTAGCTCCTTCCCTCCTTGCTATGTATTTTACGCTTTTCTTCCAGGTTACATCACCAGCATTCTGACAGTGCTCATTTTCTCTAGCTGCTGGGCCCAGCCTAAAATAAAAAAATAAAATAAATAAATTTAAAAAAATAAATAAAAAAATAAATAAATATATATATATACTCACTTCTCCTTAACCCTCCTGGACACAGCTGAATGGTTTCCACAGCCACGAGGCTGGTTTCTGGGTGTACAACCTCGGCATAATTCAAGTGACTGCTGCAGCCAATCAAAGCTGTGGCATCACCATCTCCATTCTGACATCCTGACACTACTGATTCCAGTAGTCAGGATGGAGATGCTGCGGCTTCTGTTTGCAAAGCAGTCACCTGACTTTCTCCGGGGCGTACTCCTGGAGTTAGGGTGGGGGTTATGAGAACCATTCAGCTGCATGCTATGGTGCCAAAGAGAGGTGAGAATATTCTATTTTAGGCTGGCCTAGAGCCTAGAAAATATTTTGGTTTAGTGACAGATATCATAAATCTGCCATATTAACTGCAGGACACAGAGCAGAATAATAGTGCAGAATTCACAGCCTGGAGGGGGCGAGCAACAGAACAGGATTCTTCACATTAGAGGTCAGTGATGGTGTGATGGATTTCCTAAAAAGATAAAAACTAACAATGTTTTAACTCTGCTTTCATATAAAGACAGTGCTGAAGAGGTGAGAGCATACTACTGTGACATATATTGTTGATCGGTGGTACGGAAATGCTTACATTTATTTAGTACTTCCAATGTAATCTTAAATATTAAATATATTTGCTTGCTTGAAAATTACAGTTGTGGGTGATTTAATCTGAAAAGTCAGTATTTTTTAGATTTCGAAACTATTTATTACGTGATTTTGAAAGCTGCGTAACAGTACTAAATCACGCCTATCTGTTTAAGCCCTCATGCGTATTCACCTCATATTTATACAGTTCTATTGACGTCAATGGGCTATTTTGGTCAATAATACAGACCAATTTAGGACATGCTGTCATTTTTTTGTGCATGAAATATGCAGGTCTGAATATCCCCATGCAAATCAATAGGGTTTCAGTAATTCATAAAAAATATGATAATACAAAGCATATATACGCCCATGTGAATAAGCCCTTATTGTTGCCCGTGAACTAATCTAAGGGCTCCTTCACATGAGCGTGAGGACGTGATTGCACTTTGAATGGAGCCCGATCATGTCCTCTGGTGAACGAATCCACTCTTCTTACTTAACCCCTTAGTGACCAAGCCTGTTTGCGCCTTAATGACCAGGCCAAATTTTGCAAATCTGACATGTGTTACTTTAACATGGAAAAACACCAGAAAGGTTTTGCATATCCAAGCGATTCTGACATTGTTTTTTCACCACATGTTGTACTTCATTTAGGCGGAAAAAAAAAGACCGATAGAATTTGTGTTTATTTATTAAAAGCGCCAAAATTGGGAAAATTTTGAAAAAATCCTCCTTTTTATTCACATTTTCAACTGCAGTATCTCAAATATGTGCGAACATAATATAGAAATTTTTGCTAAGATATATACTTCCATCGGTTTACTTTATTTTGGGCGCACATTGGAAAAACTTTCGTTTTTTTTAAACCATTTAGGAGACGTACAAATTTAACATTACTTTTCAGCATTTTGAGGAACACTTTCCTACACCAAGCCAAGATTGGAAAGGCTCATAGGAGTCAAAATGATAGATACCCCCACAAGTGACCCCATTTTAAAAACTATACCCCTTAACGTATTCACTGCAATTTAGAAGAGAAAAACTAAAATTTCATTTTTTTGCAAATATGTCATTTTAAAGACAGGACTTTTTTCTATAATACACATGAAAATGAGGATTTGCACCCCAGAATGGATACCCCTGTTTGTCCCGTGCTCATAAGTGGCCCTAGTATTATGTCTGTATACACAATGGGGCCCAAAATGAAAGGAGCAACCGGTGGCTTTCGGAACAGAAATTTAGCTTGAAGGAGATTTATGCCCTATTGCACACTTGTAGAGCCATTGAGTGGCCAAAACGATGGAGAACCCCCACAAGTGACCCCATTTTAAAAAGTAGACCCCTTAACGAATTTATCTAGGGATACGATGACTTTTTTGACTTCACAGTTTTTGAATGAATCTAAGCGAAGCCGAAGGAAAAAAATTACGATTTCCATTTTTTTGGTATTTCTGTCATTTTAAAAGCAGTTTTTTTTGTACAGCACATAAATGAATGAAGACTTGCACTCCAAAATGGATACCCCTGTTTGTCCCGTGCTCAGAAACATACCCATTGTGGCCCTAGTATAACGTCTGTATGCACAATGGGGCCCAAAATGAAAGGAGCAACTGGTGGCTTTCGGAACAGACATTTTGCTTGAAGGAGATTTAGTCCCCATTGCCCACTTGTAGAGCCCTTAAGTGACCAAAACGATGGAGAACCCCCACAAGTGACCCCATTTTGAAAAGTAGACCCCTTAACGAATTTATCTAGGGGTACGATGACTTTTTTGACTTCACAGTTTTTTGAATGACTCTAAGCCAAGCAAAAGGAAAAAAATATGATTTTCATTTTTTTGGCAATTGTGTCAATTTAAAAACAGTTTTTTTTGTACAGTGTACATAGGAATGAAGACTTTCACCCCAAAATGGATACCCGTGTTTGTCCCGTGTTCAGAAATATACCCACTGTGTCCCTAATCTACTTAAAGGAAACATGGCTAGGCCTATAATGGAGGGAACACCCGTTGGATTTCAGGGTACAACGGAATAAATTCCAGGCCCCATTGCCCACTTGTAGAGCCATTGAGCGGCCAAAACGATGGAGAACCCCGACAAGTGACCCCATTTTGAAAAGTAGACCCCTTAACGAATTCATCTAGGGGTGTACTGCGTATTTTGACTCCACAGTATTTGAATGAATCTAAGCAAAGCAGAAGGAAAAAAATTACGATTTTCATTTTTTTGGCAATTTTGTCAATTTAAAAACAGGGTTTTTTTGTACAGTGTACATAGAAATAAAAACGTTCACCCCAAAATGGATACCCCCGTTTGTCCCGTGTTCAGAAACATCTATAGCAGAAAAGGTGGCAGCATATAGTGATGCACAAAAAAAACTCCTTGTCTAAAGGAACATGCTTTATTGTTTCATAGTTTAAAAATAGGCGACGTTTCGACCTGTAAAGGTCTTTTTCAAGCCAAAAAACAGATGAAACAAGGTATGGAGTCCATGTTGCGGAACATGGACTCCATACCTTGTTTCATCTGTTTTTTGGCTTGAAAAAGACCTTTACAGGTCGAAACGTCGCCTATTTTTAAACTATGAAACAATAAAGCATGTTCCTCTAGACAAGGAGTTTTTTTTGTGCATCACTATATGCTGCCACCTTTTCTGCTATACATGTTTCCCCAAGGGGCTTATGTCCATAGCCCTGTTGGTGGCTCTGCATCTATCTAACTAGATTTTTTTCGCTACAGAGAACTAAGATTCTCCTCTATTTAAAAATACTATTTTTCTCTAATTTGCCTCCCCCCTAGTATTTTACTCTGGTGGGGTAGAGTGAGTGCCGTGGTCTTTTGCTTACTACTGTGTTCAGAAACATCCGCATTGTGGCCCTAATCTACTTACAGGACACATGGCTAGGCCCATAATGGAGGGAATGCCTGCTGGATTTCAAGGTACAGCTGAGTAAATTCCAGGCCCCATTGCCCGCTTATACTTAAAAAAAATTGACTTCCTAAAAATAATCCCCCCCCCCCCCCGCCATCCCAATTTTTTGGCATTCCCTAAATATTAGAAAAAAGTAATAATATAAACTGCGTTTTATGTCCGAAGACAGGGGTAATTACGGAGGCTGGTTGAGATGGGCACATGGGGCAAGAAAACCAGGTATCTCCCCCCCCTTTCTCGCTTTTTTGGGGGTATTTTGTGACCTCAGCGGAGGGGATGGGGTGTAAAAAGTGGAGCTGTGAGGCTTTGTAATCTTGCTGCCGGGCGGCAGTCTCACACAGAAGGCGCTCAACAAGCTGCTCCTGGAACTGCATGAAGGTGAGCGTTCCCGGGGCTTCTTGTAAATTACGGATTACAGGTAGTGATCCAAATAACGCCAGGCTCTCACGGCCGTATGCAGAATCCGCTTACGGAGGCCCGCAGCGTATTCCAGCTGTGACCCTGCGTACGGCCACGTAATGTACTGCACATAACTGCCTACTCACATAGGCGGTCATGCGCAGTACACTGTTTTTTGTTTACATTTCCCGCACCATCGCTTAGAGGTGACCTGGGTACCCGCAGCCCATTCACAATGTGTTTGCACATGGGCTGCGAGTATATCCGTGGTCATAGAGCACAATGGGCTCTAGGTCGCGGATATCCGCGGTAAAATATAGCATGCCGTGTTCTGTTTCTGCGAGTGGATTACGTAATTCCGACCCACTAATTGGGGGGGAATTGTGTAATCCAATGCATGTGATTGATCCGTGGATTACCGCTGATCAAGCGCATGCAGAACCCGTAATTCCTCTCCGGTCATGCCTGACCGGCCTAATGTTATATCGCTAATTTATCACGTGACCGGGGACCGCACCACAGGAGCCGGGAGCTAGGAGATTTTAAATTTCCCGGGCCGCCAGGCCTTCTGCGCATGCGGCTGACGTAATGCTGCCTGGCGCGCATGCACAGAAGACCGGCTTCGGGGCCCGGAGGACCAGGAGAGTGGGGAGTAGTGCGGCGGACCCGGGTGAGTAACTTCAGCTGCCCTGATGGATCCGATCCATCAGGGCAGCTGAATCTTTAACTTTTTTTGAACTTTTTTTGACTTTTCTGCAATCAGCACTATCGATTGAATAGCGCCGATCGCATTGCCGGGGGGGGGGGGGGGGTCCCTGCAGCCCGGGATGACAGCTCCATGCTGTCGGCTACCTGCGGGCACCGACAGCATGGAGCTGTCACATCCAGAGCCCGAGGGACTTTATTCTCTGCTGGACACATGTTTTTACGTCCTCAGAGAATAAAGCCCACTTCGGGAGGACATAAAAACAATATGGGCTGGTCGTTAAGGGGTTAACTTTGCCCCACTGCCAGTTCTGTTCACATCGGCATGGGACATACCCGTTTGAACAGGCGGGTCAGTCTAATGAGTAGGTGGGCCAGCCTACTTAGTAGGCGAGCCAGACTAATTTAGTTGCCAGTATTAGTAATTACCACTGCAAAATCACACAGTTACGGATGCTATTTTGTGCACACGGATGTGCATTTGTGCACCGCAATAGACTGCTATTGAGCTTCATGTGTGCAAATGTGGGGAAAATAAGTGCAGAAAATCGATCACTGTGACTCAACCCATTAAAACCTATGAGCTTTAATGGTTGCAGTTCCCATGCCCGATTTTCTGCATGCTAAAAAGTGCAAAAACATTCATGTGATGTCCTGAGTGTTGGGGTGTGCAAATGCGCACAAAAATAAAGCAAGTCCAGTATTTTCACTGGCCTTGACAATGCACACAGAAAATCAACTAGTGTGAGTAAAGTCATCGAAAGCTATGGATTTTAAAGGTTGTGTTTGCCACGGCCGAATTTCTGCGCATGAAATTGCCCGTGTGGAGAACCTGTCAAGTGCCGCTTCAGACAACCTTATGCATAATTGTGCGTGCTTCAGCGCAACTGTAGAAGGTTTGCGCAGTGAACAAGGTTTGATGCAATAGATTTGCATGCATACCGCCATATGGTACTGTACCTTTTGCAGTCTCAGAGCCTGTTCACATGCGTGTGCGACACAACCCTGCCGTGATTTTAAAACGCTATTTAGGCAAATAAGGCCCAGATGTTATTTTTTTCACGGAATTGTGCAGCATATTGTACATTTCCGAACCTCCTATAATCTTCTAGCACAAGATGACAGGGGAAGGCAACGGCAAACCACCTCGCAAAAAGAAAGTCTACCAAAACGTCACCCTAGGAGTCAGTCATGCTTGACCAGGGGACTTTACCTAACCTGTGCATAGTACTGTAAGTTTTTGCACCTGACACACCTCCACCTCGATTTAAAAGGCTATTTAGCCTAATGAGTTTGAGATGTGTTCTTTTCCCCACTGTTTTCCTTAGTGTATTGTGTGCACATTTGCGCACCTCCTATAGACTTCAATGGGGCCCTTTGGTGACCAAATATGCAGGAAAATGGGGCAGGTCCTATTTTTTGCGCAATGCTACACTAATATGGCTAGGACACAATAGTAATAATGTAAAAGCTAGACTTAGAAAATGTTATCATTTACCAGCTAACCATAGAAAATATTCTTTAACTGAAAACTCGTATAACCCAGAAGCATTGTTATTTCAGATTAACTCAACTGCTGTCATAACTATTTTGTGCCACTCAATTTTGTAAACCAAAACCATTCATGTTATGACAGAGGAATACAAATGTGACAGCGAAAGGAGCTGAAACGGGGAGAAGCTGGTATTTGAGCACATAAAAATGCTTTGCGGTGAGATAGATAGATAGCGGTCCCCGAGCTGCATAAATGAGGAGAGAAAACAAGTGACAAGGTTTAGAGGAGTAAAACTAGGATGGCGAGAGACAGGTTGATGCTGTTTGTCAGGTCAGAAGGTGAGTGGGAATCTGAAAGGACCACCGGATGACACAGCTTTGCTGGGCTTTAGTAACTGACAGGCTCTTTACACACTATTATCCAGACACCATAATAAGTCCTACAATTCGCAGAAGTGCAGAAGGTTTCTAAAAGGATTGTAAACAGATACTTAAGTTTGGATGAAAATGGGGGGAAAAAAATCTATAAAATTTAGGAAATGCAAAACTGTCATTAAAGTTATTATTTTATTATTCTTTCATTAGCAATAGGCCATGAAAACACTCTTACATGTGCAGTAAAAGGATCATTTATAGGAGCTGCAATGAAAGTTATCATAAAAGATACCTCAGGAGACACTTGTAGTTTAAGGAATAGAAATCAATGTTAAATTGTCATTGTTATTTCCCCTGGTTACATGTAGAGGATACTAAAGCATAAAAGCTGGAAACCAGAGACCTATTATCCACAGTATTCTTAAATTGACTGGTTGTGCGAGGTTTGGTTATAGTATATTGAAGGTAAAAATAAGCTTGTATCTTAAAGAACCCTTTATTGGTCCAATAGGTGTATTTGGTACCATACTATACTATTCTGAAAAGACTGAACTATCCTATTAATTTATATGTGAAATAATAAATATTGAAGAGGGTCTACAATGCAGTTAGCTGTAGATTGTGTTTTTTCAACAACTTGCCACAAAGTAACTTGTTACTAGTAGTAATGAGCGAGCATACTCGCTAAGGGTAATTGCTTGAGTGAGCATTGCCCTTAGCGAGTACCTGCCCGCTCGAGAGAAAAAGTTCGGCTGCCGGCGGCGGGCAGGGAGTGGCGGGGGCTCCCCCTGCTCACTGCCGCAACTCACCTGTGACCCGCGCAGGCAGCCGAACCTTTTCTCTCGAGCGGGCAGGTACTCGCTAAGGGCAATGCTCACTCAAGCAATTGCCCTTAGCGAGTATGCTCACTCATCTCTAGTTACTACCTTATTTGTTCAACAATCATGCTTATATTCAAAACTGCATCCTTCACCTGTCATTTTCCATCAATCAACCACGGTACTAAGCTATTTTCTTCCTTCTTTAAATAGTATCCACAGCTGCATTTTTCATGCATATTCAATATTGGTGTTTTGCATATATTAAAGTAGATTTGTCAGTTTAATATGATTTCCTAGTTAAGGGCAGAATACTTATACCTATTAGGGCATATGGATGTAATAGAGAGCATTGCTCTGTTCTGGACCCCAATCTATAAGCTAGGCAGAGGGACACTATGTAACAGCAGGTCCCATTCTCACAAAGATGGAGCTTTAATGTATTATATGTTTAGCTGACATGTTAGGGTCCTTTTACACAGCCCACATTTTTTGGCCCAACATAATAAGCACTGATTGACTGAATGTTGATCAGTGCTTGTTTGCTTTTCATTTACTCTTGCTGAGAATTGCTTATAGGGATGAACAATCGTAATTACGATCATTTGTCCCCACAGGCTGGCAGTACATTTCCCCATTAACAGCTAATTAACTAACCTTTTTATGGTTGTAAAAACTCAACAATCAGGCAACGAAAACTCTTTGATTTTCAGCAAATATAAAAATGTTTGTTGATCAGCTGTACCTGTGCAAGCAGGGAGATGTATGCCTGGCCTATTGGGATGAATAGTCAAAGTTACGATCATTTGTCCCATAAGCATATTTCAGTCTGTGTGTGAATGAAAAATAAATGAGGACCAATTGATATGCTTCTCAATTAGTGCTTGTTATATTTGGACAAAAATCAGGCCATGTAAAAGGACCCTAGCATGTTAGACACTCATATGGATGGCCAATTGTGTTGAGCAAACTTTTGAAAAGTCCAGTTCAACCAGTTCGACAAAAAATTAGGTTCAGTTACAATTGAATGGGACCTCACCAATGCCCCTAAAACTGGTGCATACAACTGTTTAAGAGCCATAGAAGTTTTTCTTCTGCTCCTGCTTAAAGGGGTTGTCTCGCAGCAGCAAGTGGGGGTATACACTTCTGTATGGCCATATTAATGCACTTTGTAATATACATCGTGCATTAAATATGAGCCATACAGAAGTTATACATTTACCTGCTCCGTTGCTGGCGTCCTCGTCTCCATGCTGCCGTCTAACGCTGTCTTCTCCTTCCATTTAGACGCGCTTGTGCTGTGCGGTCTTCTGCTGTGTTCAATGGAGCTGCTCCGGCGTGCTCGCGCCGCCGAGGTCTTCTGCGCATGCGCAGACCAGCTCTCCGGCGCGAGCACGCCGGAGCGGCTCCATTGAACACAGCAGAAGACCGCACAGCGCAAGCGCGTCTAAATGGAAGGAGAAGACAGCGTTAGACGGCACCATGGAGACGAGGACGCCAGCAACGGAGCAGGTAAGTGCATAACTTCTGTATGGCTCATATTTAATGCACGATGTATATTACAAAGTGCATTAATATGGCCATACAGAAGTGTATAACCCCACTTGCTGCCGCGAGACAACCCCTTTAACTCCCCAACAGTCACGTAAAAATTGGTTAAAAACCCTCCCAAAATTGACACTTTTATTGTAGATTTTGAATTTGTTTCATATAAATATATTTGACACAGAACTCAATAGTCTTAGGTGCATTTTTAACCTGTTAGTGATATAACCAATTTCAGCCATTAGCGTCAGTAAATTGTATCCTCTTTTGTTTTCTAGTGGTCATAAGTTTTTAGTTTTTCATTAATATAGCTGTATGACACCTTGCATTTTTGCTTAGGGGGGGAGCAAGGTGTTCAGATGTTTTTTTTTACTAATGTTTTTTGATATATAATGTAATATTTTATAGTGTGAATTGTTATGGATGTGGTGATATAAATTATGTGTAAGGTTTTTTTTTTGTTCTCTTTAGTTTTTCAATGTTTAAAGCCTTGTGTAAGAGGAAAAAGTTTTACTTTTCTGTAAAAATGTTTAGATGCCAGGGCCAGCAAGACTGCAGTATCTTTGGGGTTAAACAGTGTAGTGAAGTGATTGAATGACAAAGTCCTCATCATTTCCCTCCTTTTATGGGAAAAATCCCACATATGACAACAAGAGAGCAAATAAGCTCCCTGATTGATGGAGGGGAATAACATGAACAAAAATTAATGTCACCTATACCCTGTGACAGAAAGATATATAGGAGAATCACATTTTCTCTGCTTCAGGCTGTTTCTCTCTCTCTCTCTCTCCCTCCCTCTCCTCTGCACACACTGACTAAAAATGATAGCTGTAAATTCAGTGGATCTCATCTACTGAACACAATATTATTGCCTGTTATCTGCAAACCAGGATCCTTGACATTACGGGACACCCGATTGGTCCCGTTACGTCCGGGTGAGTCACATATGTTATCTTTGAGAAACCGTATTGTACTATAACACCTCCCCTTACCATTGGAGCGCTATCATTCTGTTTTTTGTCTCCAATATGAATAAACATTATTATTATGAAGAAACCCACAAAAGCACAAGAAGAACTTACAAACTCCATGCAGATGCTGTCCTTAGTCAGATGTGAACCTAAGACCCAGCACTACAATACAAGAATGCTATCCATTGAGAGACCATACTTCTTCTGCCTCTTCTCCTCCTTTTCATTATCCTCTCCCTTCCTCAAGAGGAAGGGGAGAAAGAGGAAGAAGGAAAAAGAGGAAGAAGCACAATGGCTCCTTGATTACCACTATTGCCTTCCAGTTACCCGAGGTTCATGCCAAACCAAACTTTTAGCAAAGCTCGATTTAAAACAGGGCTTGACTGTTTTGATTCGCTCAACATTAATGGCCAAATACTTAATATGCATGGAAAGCACAACTCTAGATATTATGTAATGAAGGAAGAAAATCTATTACGGCCATTTTAGACACAGCGATTTTTGCTCAAAAATCACTCAAAGCCATCTTTTGAGCGATAATCATTGTGCCTAACTGCACTAACATCGTGCAGTTTTCGGTAAGCTGTCACTGATCACTGATCTTTCAGCATGCTAAAAGATCAGGGATCAGTTATCAGGAATTCACAGCAGGATACAGCTGATACTATTGTTTCAGTTGTGTCCCACTCCCTGAAGACAGGCGGGGTATGAAGAACAGAGCAGTCCAGCTGGATGCAAAAGGCAAGCGGCCCCACTTGTCTTCTGCATCTCCCGCTTGGAGCGCAAGGTGATCGCTCAACGTTTGAGCTTGCACTGTAAAAAAGCACACAATGATTATCACTCAAAAATCACAATAATCGTTGTGTCTAAATGAGGCTTTAGTAGTTGATTGATAGAAGATGACACATGAAGGATGCAGTTTTGAAATAATTATTCTGTGTATGGATAAATGATCAACAAATAAGATAGTAGCAGTACGTTTCTTTATAGAAAGTTTATTTACTTGCCTACTGCTTTGTAGATTACTTTCAAAATTCACTACTCCAAATTTATATTAATATGATAGTTCAGTCTTTTCAGAATATTACACTAGACTGTATCAACATTGCTACTGGACCTATAAATGATTCTTTTAAAGGGATATGATCAGATGATGAACAAGTAAACGCTCGTTCGCATGCCCAATGATTGGAGAAACAAATGTTCGTGAAGGGCCTTTGTATTACTTTACATGCAGGGGAAATGCATGGCTGAATAACATGTTAGCTGATTGTCAGAACAACTGACTTTGAAGAATAGTTTGTCTCCATAACGCAACCCCTTTAGTTTACTGGACAGTTATGCTTCAAAGCTCTAGACTTTATTTTGGATTTTTTTAGACTTTGTAAGTACTTCATAATTATGTTTAATTAGAGCTGCCTGTCGTGATTGACCAGGAAATAAAATCAGGCCGATTTTGCAAAATTGAAGTGCATGATCCCGCCACGAATTTTAGCAATTAATAGCCATAAAATCATTTTACAAATTAAAAGTAAGAAAGCAAGCATGTGTGAATTCTATGAATGTGACTCAGTGGTTAGTACTGTCATCTTTCAATGCTGTGGTACTAGGTTCTAATCTCATCCAGGACAACACCTGCATGGACTTTGAAAATCTCCATCCAGATGTTGCCCTTAGTCAGGTTTGAGCCTTAAACTTCAGCAATGCAAAGCAGCAGTGGTAACAACTAGTCACCACACTTTTCTGTTCTGCTGCAGAGGAGGAAAACAACAGCAAGGATAAAGCCAAGAACAACAACTAGAAAACAAAACCCTGACGCAGATGTTGTCCCCAGGCAAATTTTAATCCAAACCTCCAGCACTACAAACCAGCAGGGCTAACAACTGAGCCATCATACTCATGTGCTCTGCTCCAGAGGAGATGGACAACAAGAAAAAACAGAGACCATAAAAACCCCATCCATATTTAACCCCTGATCAGATTTAATCCTAGAACCCCAGCACTGCAAAGCAGCAGTTCAGCCACCACACTTGTCTACTCTGCTCCAGAGGAGGACAACAAGAATAATTACAAATATAACATTAAATCTCCATCCAGATTTGTACATAGAACTCCAGCACTACAAGACAGAATTGCTAATAACTGAGTCACCATGCTTGGTCTTCCTTCTCTGGAGGAGGACCCCAGCGCTAAAAGGCAATGGCGCTAACAACAAAGTCACATTCAGAGAAAAAGTACTGCAACACACACATGCATTTACTTTTTTACTCCCATTTATTTTAATGGGTGTTGGAATCGGGTCATCCACATTTTTTGAAAATCTGGACGGGTACACCTGACCTGAAAATTTCAATAGTTGCTGAACTCTGCTTACAATGTTTATTTCTAACTTTTATCCTCTGTTTATCTATAGTCATAGAATATTCATCCATTGTCAATTTAATCCCTCACTAAATAATTTATGGCTGGAGTTGGTGAATGAAAGAATGAGTAGGAGCAAAGCCGCACTGGCCTTTTGTTAATGAAATTATTGGGTTGACAGATCTGTGGCTTCTTTAACCTAAACGTCAAACAATGTTATTGTAAACTAAAGCTGAGGAAGATGTTTCTGTTCGCTTTCTACTAAATTCCACCCAAAAGAGGACAATTACCAGTATGAGTTTTGCAGATAAGTGTGCAGAAGTGATGTAAAGCATGTTGCTTTCTTTATTTCACAATCTGATTGACCTTAGAAATTAGCAATTATCGAGCTGATGCTTTCGTACTGTTTGTGTCATATTAATTCATACAGTACTGTATTGTATTATAGCTATTGCTTTCACTATGTCTTCTAATAAAATGCGCAGGGGCAAACTTTATTTCATTGTTCTCCTTATTAAACTGCTTTATTTTAAAATATGGAAATACGCATGAAATTGAGAAAGGACCTGCTTTTTATATCATAAAAGTAAAACTAAAACCAATAGCATACATGGTAGGGTGGATCACATGTAGTGTATTTGTAGCCATAAAAAGATACAGTACCATGCAGTGAATGGGGCTTTAATAACAAACCCTATTCACTAACAGTGTAGAAAAATCTACTGTGGATACTTGACATACTGCAGATCTTTCATTTCCATATCCTTATTTTTTGCAGAATTGTATCATGTTTTTACCCATTGCAATGTAAATTTACAACAAAATTCCTATGTAAAACCTAAGAATTTTGTTGTGGATTTTAAGGCTATTATATAAGTTGAAATCACTATAAAACAAATATCAAACATAAAATTGGCGCTTGTTCAACTAAACTTTTATGCAGCCGACCAGACTTTCTTAGTCTATTGGAACTTTATTAGGGGATTCACTTTAATCGCTGTCTGCAGCACATTCCCTGTTAACATGGAGAGATGATATAAGAGAATATAAGACCAGCCAATGAATGAACTCTTGCTCCTTTCTTTGGCTGATCACTTTCCTGTTTACATGGGGGAATAGATGGGTAAACAAGCATTCTAAATTATTGGCTCATAAAAAAGGACCTTCAGGTTGGGCTTACATACTGACTAGAGATGAGCGAACGTACTCGTCCGAGCTTGATACTCGTTCGAGTATTAGCGTGTTCGAGATGCTCGTTACTAGAGGCGAGTACCACGCGATGTTCGAGTTACTTTCACTTTCATCTCTGAGACGTTAGCGCGCTTTTCTGGCCAATAGAAAGACAGGGAAGGCATTACAACTTCCCCCTGCGACGTTCAAGCCCTATACCACCCCCCTGCAGTGAGTGGCTGGCGAGATCAGGTGTCACCCGAGTATATAAATCGGCCCCTCCCGCGGCTCGCCACAGATGCATTCTGACAGAGATCAGGGAAAGTGCTGCTGGTGCCGGAGCTGCTATAGGGAGAGCGTTAGGAGTTATTTTAGGCTTCAAGAACCCCAACGGTCCTTCTTAGGGCCACATCTGACCATGTGCAGTACTGTTGAGGCTGCTTTTAGCAGTGTTGCACAATTTTATTTTTTTTGTATATCGGCCGTGCAGAGCATCGCGTCCGCAGTCTGCAGTCATTGTACAGAGTATAGGGCCAGTACTGGTGAGGCAGGGAAAGAGATATTCAGGCGATATAGGCAGTGGGCTTTTTCCAAAAAATTGGGGAAAAATACTATATTTGGGCTGCCTGTGACCGTCTTCAGTTTACTGCGTGTCTGCTGGGGGTAGTAGTCCTAATTAATACACAGCTAAGCGTTACAGCAGGCTTGCACAAAATTATTTCCTGGATCTGCTGTCTCTGTTACATCAGTGCTGTCATCCCGCCAGAGGGAAAGAGTATACATAATATTATACGCTGCCTACAGTATCTATCTGCTGGGGGAAGTAGTCCTAATTAATACGCAGCTAAGCGTTACAGCAGGCTTGCGCAAAATTGTTTCCTGGATCTGCTGTCTCTGTTACATGATCGCCGTCATCCCGCCAGAGGGAAAGAGTATACATAATATTATACGCTGCCTACAGTATCTATCTGCTGGGGGTAGTAGTCGTAATTAATACGCAGCTAAGCGTTACAGCAGGCTTGCGCAAAATTGTTTCCTGGATCTGCTGTCTCTGTTACATGATCGCCGTCATCCCGCCAGAGGGAAACAGTATACATAATATTATACGCTGCCTACAGTATCTATCTGCTGGGGGTAGTAGTCGTAATTAATACGCAGCTAAGCGTTACAGCAGGCTTGCGCAAAATTTTTTCCTCGATCTGCTGTCTCTGTTACATCAGCGCCATCATCCCGCCAGAGGGAAACAGTATACATAATATTATACGCTGCCTACAGTATCTATTTGCTGGGGGTAGTAGTCGTAATTAATACGCAGCTAAGCGTTACAGCAGGCTTGCGCAAAACTGTTTCCTGGATCTGCTGTCTCTGTTACATGATCGCCGTCATCCCGCCAGAGGGAAACAGTATACATAATATTATACGCTGCCTACAGTATCTATTTGCTGGGGGTAGTAGTCCTAATTAATACGTAGCTAAGCGTTACAGCAGGCTTGCGCAAAATTGTTTCCTGGATCTGCTGTCTCTGTTACATCAGCGCTGTCATCCCGCCAGAGGGAAACAGTATACATAATATTATACGCTGCCTACAGTATCTGTCTGCTGTATCAGCTCAGCATTTAAAAAAAATAGAAGCAAAATACTTAAGGCCTACTACTGGCCTTTGGCCACTTGACTGCTTCTGCGCTGTGAATTCCACTAGCTCAGTCATACGCACCTACGTCTCACTACAGGCGTGCGCAAAATTGTTTCCTGGCTCTGCTGTGTGTTCCGTAAGGGAAGTCAGCCTCCAACCACAGGCCAATAAGCGGCACATTTAATTACAGCGTTCTGTTTCTGCACTACTGGTAATACAGCATGCTGAGGGATAGGGGTAGGCCTAGAGGACGTGGACGCCGGCGAGGACGCAGAGGCCCAAGTCAGGGTGTGGGCACAGGCCGAGCTCCTGATCCAGGTGTATCGCAGCCGACTGCTGCGGGATTAGGAGAGAGGCACGTTTCTGGCGTCCCCACATTTATCTCACAATTAATGGGTCCACGCGGTAGACCTTTATTAGAAAATGAGCAGTGTGAGCAGGTCCTGTCGTGGATGGCAGAAAGTGCATCCAGCAATCTATCGACCACCCAGAGTTCTGCGCCGTCCACTGCTGCAACTCTGAATCCTCTGGCTGCTGCTCCTCCTTCCTCCCAGCCTCCTCACTCCATTAAAATGACACATTCTGAGGAGCAGGCAGACTCCCAGGAACTGTTCCTGGGCCCCTGCCCAGAATGGCCAGCAACAGTTCCTCTCCCACCGGAGGAGTTTGTCGTGACCGATGCCCAACCTTTGGAAAGTTTCCGGGGTCCGGGGGATGAGGCTGGGGACTTCCGGCAACTGTCTCAAGAGCTTTCAGTGGGTGAGGAGGACGATGACGATGAGACACACTTGTCTATCACTCAGGTAGTAGTAATTGGAGTAAGTCTGAGGGAGGAGCGCACAAAGGATTCGGAGGAAGAGCAGCAGGACGATGAGGTGACTGACCCCACCTGGTTTGCTACGCCTACTGAGGACAGGTCTTCAGAGCGGGAGGCAAGTGCAGCAGCAGGGCAGGTTGGAAGAGGCAGTGCAGTGGCCAGGGGTAGAGGCAGGGCCAGACTGAATAATCCACCAACTGTTTCCCAAAGCGCCCCCTCGCGCCATGCCACCCTGCAGAGGCCGAGGTGCTCAAAGGTCTGGCAGTTTTTCACTGAGAGTGCAGACGACCGACGAACAGTGGTGTGCAACCTTTGTCACGCCAAGATCAGCCGGGGAGCCACCACCACCAGCCTCACCACCACCAGCATGCGCAGACATATGATGGCCAAGCACCCCACAAGGTGGGACGAAGGCCGTTCACCGCCTCCGGCTTGCACCGCTGCCTCTCCCCCTGTGCCCCAACCTGCCACTGAGATCCAACCCCCCTCTCAGGACACAGGCACTACCGTCTCCTGGCCTGCACCCACACCCTCACCTCCGCTGTGCTCGGCCCCATCCACCAATGTCTCTCAGCGCACCGTCCAGCCGTCGCTAGCGCAAGTGTTGGAGCGCAAGCACGCCGCCACGCACGCGCACGCTCAAGCGTTAAACGTGCACATAGCCAAATTTATCAGCCTGGAGATGCTGCCGTATAGGGTTGTGGAAACGGAGGCTTTCAAAAGCATGATAGCGGCGGTGCCCCGCGCTACTCAGTTCCCAGTCGCCACTACTTTTCCCGATGTGCCATCCCAGCCCTGCACGACCACGTCTCCCGCAACATTGTACGCGCCCTCACCAACGCGGTTACTGCCAAGGTCCACTTAACAACGGACACGTGGACAAGCACAGGCGGACAGGGCCACTATATCTCCCTGACGGCACATTGGGTGAATTTAGTGGAGGCTGGGACAGAGTCAGAGCCTGGGACCGCTCACGTCCTACCCACCCCCAGAATTGCGGGCCCCAGCTCGGTGGTGGTATCTGCGGCGGTGTATGCTTCCTCCACTAAACCACCCTCCTCCTCCTCCTCCGCAACCTCTGTCTCGCAATCAAGATGTGTGAGCAGCAGCACGTCGCCAGCAGTCGGTGTCGCGCGACGTGGCAGCACAGCGGTGGGCAAGCGTCAGCAGGCCGTGCTGAAACTACTCAGCTTAGGCGAGAAGAGGCACATGGCCCATGAATTGCTGCAGGGTCTGACAGAGCAGACCGACCGCTGGCTTGCGCCGCTGAGCCTCCAACCGGGCATGGTCGTGTGTGACAACGGCCGTAACCTGGTGGCGGCTGTGCAGCTCGGCAGCCTCACGCACATGCCATGCCTGGCCCACGTCTTTAATTTGGTGGTTCAGCGCTTTCTGAAAAGCTACCCACGATTGTCAGACCTGCTCGGAAAGGTGCGCCGGCTCTGCGCATATTTCCGCAAGTCCCACACGGACGCTGCCACCCTGCGCACCCTGCAACATCGGTTTCATCTGCCAGTGCACCGACTGCTGTGCGACGTGCCCACACGGTGGAACTCTACACTCCACATGTTGGCCAGGCTCTATGAGCAGCGTAGAGCTACAGTGGAATACCAACTCCAACATGGGCGGCGCAGTGGGAGTCAGCCTCCTCAATTCTTTACAGAAGAGTGGGCCTGGTTGGCAGACATCTGCCAGGTCCTTGGAAACTTTGAGGAGTCTACCCAGATGGTGAGCGGCGATGCTGCAATCATTAGCGTCACCATTCCTCTGCTATGCCTCTTGAGAAGTTCACTGCAAAGCATAAAGGCAGACGCTTTGCGCTCGGAAACAGAGGTGGGGGAAGACAGTATGTCGCTGGATAGTCAGAGCACCCTCCTGTCTATATCTCAGCGCGTTGAGGAGGAGGAGGAGGAGGAGCATGAGGAGGAGGGGGGAAGAGACAGCTTGGCCCATTGCTGAGGGTACCCATGCTGCTGGCCTGTCATCCTTTCAGCGTGTATGGCCTGAGGAGGAGGAGGTGGAGGAGGATCCTGAAAGTGATCTTCCTAGTGCGGACAGCCATGTGTTGCGTACAGGTACCCTGGCACACATGGCTGACTTCATGTTAGGATGCCTTTCTCGTGACCCTCGCGTTACACGCATTCTGGCCACTACGGATTACTGGGTGTACACACTGCTCGACCCACGGTATAAAGAAAACCTTTCCACTCTCATACCCGAAGAGGAAAGGGGTTCGAGAGTGATGCTATACCACAGGACCCTGGCAGACAAACTGATGGTAAAATTCCCATCCGACAGCGCTAGTGGCCGAAGGCGCAGTTCCGAGGGCCAGGTAGCAGGGGAGGCGCAGAGATCAGGCAGCATGTACAGCACAGGCAGGGGAACACTCTCTAAGGCCTTTGACAGCTTTCTGGCTCCCCAGCAAGACTGTGTCACTGCTCCCCAGTCAAGGCTGAGTCGGCGGGAGCACTGTAAAAGGATGGTGAAGGAGTACGTAGCCGATCGCACGACCGTCCTCCGTGACGCCTCTGCCCCCTACAACTACTGGGTGTCGAAGCTGGACACGTGGCCTGAACTCGCGCTGTATGCCCTGGAGGTGCTTGCTTGTCCTGCGGCTAGCGTCTTCTCAGAGAGGGTGTTTAGTGCGGCTGGGGGAATCATCACAGATAAGCGTACCCGCCTGTCAACCGACAGTGCCGACAGGCTTACACTCAAGATGAACAAAGCCTGGATTTCCCCAGACTTCTCTTCTCCACCAGCGGACAGCAGCGATACCTAAACAATACGTAGGATGCACCCGCGGATGGAAGCATTGTTCTCTATCACCATCAAAAACGTGGACCTTTTAGCTTCATCAATCTGTGTATAATATTCATCCTCCTCCTCCTGCTCCTCCTCCTGAAACCTGACGTAATCACGCCAAACGGGCAATTTTTCTTAGGCCCACAAGGCTCAGTCGTATAATTTTTGTAAACAATTTTTTTACGTTTCAATGCTCATTAAAGCGTTGAAACTTGCACCTGAACCAATTTTTATTTTAACTGGGCTGCCTCCAGGCCTAGTTACAAATTAAGCCACATTAACCAAAGTGATTAATGGGTTTCACCTGCCCTCTTGGTTGGGCGTGGGCAATTTTTCTGACGTACATTAGTACTGTTGGTACACCAATTTTTTTGGGGCTCTCGCCTACAGTGTAATCCAATAAATTTTTTGCCCACCTGCATTAAAGCTGACGTTACATCAGCTGTGCTGGGCACTGCAATGGGATATATTTATGTACCGCCGGTGGGTTCCAGGGAGCCACCCATGCTGTGGGTCCACAGGGAGTTGTAACTGCATGTGTCTACTTCTAAAGAACCCCAGTCTGACTGGGGCATGCAGTGTGGGCCGAAGCCCACCTGCATTTAATTGGACGTTACCTCAGCTGTGATGGGCACTGCAATGGAATATATTTTTGTACCGCCGGTGGGTTCCAGGGAGCCACCCATGCTGTGGGTCCACAGGGAGTTGTAACTGCATGTGTCTACTTCTAAAGAACCCCAGTCTGACTGGGGCATGCAGTGTGGGCCGAAGCCCACCTGCATTTAATTGGACGTTACCTCAGCTGTGATGGGCACTGCAATGGGATACATTTATGTACAGCCGGTGGGTTCCAGGGAGCCACCCATGCTGTGGGTGCACACGGAATTCCCATTGCGGAGTTGTACCTGCCTGTGACTATTTATAAAAAAACGCGGTCTGACTGGGGCATGCAGACACCTTGACAGAATGAATAGTGTGTGGCACATAGGTTACCCATTGCTATGCCCACGTGTGCAGCTCCTGATAGCAGTGGCACAGGATTATATTTCTCATTGCTTCCGTACAGCATTGTGGGCTATCGCCCCGCCCCTTTTAAAGAGGGTCGCTGCCAAGCCGTGCCAACCCTCTGCAGTGTGTGCCTGCGGTTCCTCCTCATGGCAGACGCACTTATAAATAGACATGAGGGTGGTGTGGCTATGAGGTCAGCGTGTGGCATGAGTGCAGCTGAAGGCTGCGCAGGGACACTTTGGTGTGCGCTGTGGACACTGCGTCGTGCAAGGGGGGGGGGGGGGGGGTTGGCAGCATGTAACCCAGGAGAAGTGGCAGCGGAGTGTCATGCAGGCAGTGATTGTGCTTTGTTGGAGGTAGTGTGGTGCTTAGCTAAGGTATGCATTGCTAATGAGGGCTTTTCAGAAGTAAAAGTTGTTGGGAGGGGGGGGGGGCCCACTCTTGCCGCTATTGTGGCTTAATAGTGGGACCTGGTAACTTGAGATGCAGCCCAACATGTAGCCCCTCGCCTGCCCTATCCGTTGCTGTGTCGTTCCCATCACTTTCTTGAATTGCCCAGATTTTCACAAATGGAAACCTTAGCGAGCATCGGCGATATACAAAAATGCTCGAGTCGCCCATTGACTTCAATGGGGTTCGTTACTCGAAACGAACACTCAAGCATCGCGATAATTTCGTCCCGAGTAACGAGCACCCGAGCATTTTGGTGCTCGCTCATCTCTAATACTGACATATGTTGTACAACAGAATCATGCCTGTTTTTAATGCTGTGACACCTGAGGGCCTGTAGATCTCGAGCATCCAATATTGACCTTCTGCCTTGTTCACATAAACTTCTTTAGGTTCTCTGAATCTTTTGATGATGATATATACTGTAGCTAGTGGGATATTCAAAGTCTTTGCAATTTTACATTGAGGAACATTTTCCTACAATTTTCTACAGCTTTTCACAGATTGGTGAACTTTGCTTTTGCTTCTGAGAGACCCTGCCTCTCTAACATACTCCTTTTTTACACAGTCATGTGACTTTGTAGAAAATTGGCCCTCCAGCTGCTCTTGTGACTGTGTTGTGACTATATATATATATATATATATATATATATATATATATATATATATATATATATATATTTATATGCACTACTTGTTATTATATATTCTACTGTTTATCACGAAACTATTCTTTCTAATACAGCATCACATTTGCTTTAGCATCTGATGTAATATTAAAGAAAGCTTGCACATATTCTTCTTATAATATTACATGGTTTTCCTCATTTACTGAGAAGAACGCATGTACAGTAAAAGAGAAGGAAATATGTCTGCAGATAAAAGGAAATTGCTGAAGTGATTGAAGTGTCTGTACATTGGATGTCATGCAGAGCAAGGTCTTACTGTAAATATATTGCTCTGTTTTGTATTAGATTTTGTGATTTTTTTTTTGGAACTTCATGTTCTGCTATCTGGCAGAAGAACACAAAGTTTATATTACACCTCTGATAAAGACAGAACGTAATAAAACAGATCCTGAGAAATATATTGTTATTAACCTTACATAACTGTGCAGTTGCATAAACATCACACAGTCTACACTGGTGGGAAAATATTATGCTCAAAGTGGGCCAAAAGACTGCGCTATGTCTTATATGATGTATTATGATAGTCCATGTAGAGCTCTGTAAATTTAAATGCACGTAGGACATTGCACTTCATGGAATGCAGTATCTTGTATTACCAGCATGGCTGGGTTACTAGCATCAGTCTTAGGTCAAATTCGCACTGGAAAACAACAAACAGAATAGACGTTTTTCATTGTATGTAATTATTGTTGCTTTGGATCTGTTTTATTCTTTGCACTTTTGATAATATAAGTAAGATTCTTAAAGTTACATACCAAAGATGAATCCCCCCCCCCCCCTCCAAATACACATTTTTCCTTTTTTATTTTGTTTAAAGGCATTGCACCAAGATTTACTTTTATCACCTATCCATAGGATGGATAATAAAAGCCACATCAGTGGGGCTCTCAGCGGTGAGACCCCCACTGATCTCAAGAACAGGAATCCCGTGCCCCTTTCTTCTGTCACAGCAAGCTTGCTGCACCCACCCATAGTGATGTCAGATTGAATGTAGCAGTGGTTGCACATTTACAATGCTGCTCCATTCATTTCAGTGGGGCTGATGGAAATAGCTAAGTACAAGCACCAGGCTTTCTCCTGCATCCCATTGAAAACTAATGGATTGGTGCCATATATGTGTGACCACACTCCATTCAATTTCCTCACTTTGGGGGCAGTGGTGGAGCAAGCCCACAGTGAGAAGGAGGGGGGACATGGAACCCCCAGTGGAGGTCTCAGCCTTCAGACCCTGGATCAGTCTTTTATCACCTATTCTGTGGATAGGTGATAAAAGTCAATATTGGCACAATCCCTTTAAGCTTCTCTAATGTGCACCAAAGTGTTAATGTGATTCTACACTTTTATGGGTCTTTGGCATTAAGAAATAGCATTAGGACGATTTCATATGTTTGAGCTTCCAATGATGTATAAAATATATGCATATCTCTAAATCTGTATTTTGTTGTCAGTTTAAAGTCATTGGGACCAATGCTTATAATATTTTAGCATTAATGTCAAAGGATAACATTAAGCACAATTAGAGCAAAACAAAGTGTGTTCTTTGTCCTGGAAGATCTAACACATAGTGAGGCCTCGGTCAGACGGGCGTTTTTTCACGCGATTTGCAGATCGCATGACTGATGTGCATCCGCAAATCGCGTGAATGGGGCAGACGATTCACTGAAAAATCTGCAGCTAGCAGCGTTTTTGGCGAAACGGGCCCGATCAAAGGAGCGCTGTCCGCTGTTCGCCCATTGAATTCAATGGAGCCGGCAATACAGCCGGCTCCATTGAAAGCAATGGGCTGCCGGCGAGCGCTGGATGAATTTTCGGGAAAGGCTTAAAAATATAAGCCCTTCCCTGAAAAAAAAAAATAATTATACTCTGCAGCCGGAGTTCAGCCGCGCCCGGCCGGCAGTTCTCCTGAACTGCTCTGTATAGTATTCAGCAGGCGGGGATTTAAAATCCCCGCCTGCTGAATGGGCTGCCTCTGATTGGTCACAGCCCTCACCAATCAGAGGCAGCTCTCACTCACCCATTCATGAATTCATGAATGGGTGAGTGAGTGCTGCCTCTGATTGGCTGAGCACAGGGACCAATTGGAGGCAGCTCTCAGCTATTGAATGACAGCTGAGAGCTGCCTCTGATTGGTCCCTGCACTAAGCCAATCAGAGGCACCACTCACTCACCCATTCATGAATTTATGAATGGGTGAGTGAGAGCTGCCTCTCGTTGGTGAGGGCTGTGACCAATCAGAGGCAGCCCATTCAGCAGGCAGGGATTTTAAATCCCCACCTGCTGAATACTACACAGAGCAGTTCAGGAGAACTGCGGGCTGGATGCAGCGGAACTCCGGCTGCAGGGAAAAGGTGAGTATTTATTTTTTTTTACACATTTTAGGATGATTCAGGGAAGGGCTTATATTTTTAAGCCCTTCCTAAAAATTTATCCAGCGCTCGCCGGCAGCCCATTGCTTTCAATGGAGCCGGCTGTATTACCGTCTCCATTGAATTCAATGGGCGACATCGTTCTTCTCAGACACAGCTGTTACAGCTGTGGCAGAGGAGAACGATCTTTAGTATATGTTCTGAGCGCATATATAGAACACAGCAATGCGCAGAACGAACATAGGCACGTTCTGCGAATCGTTGTGTCCTATAATTGATCGCACAACTGCATAAAAAGCGGACATGTGACCGATCCCATTGGGATGCATTTGGTCTATAGATCTGCAGATCGCAAACGCGTCTGCAGATCGGACCAAAAAACGGTCGTGTGACCGAGGCCTTACTGTGTGATGCATTATTTCACCTGAGGTGGAGCTACAGAGAAGTTAAACAGTTTATCTTGGGTTTCCTCCACAAAGTACCAAATTTTTGCTGGAAATCACAGGCACATAAAAAATGCTGTTCAAGAAACATTCAGGATAGATTGGAATTTGTTCTTTCATATCTCTCTTTATTCTAGATTTAGGAATCCATTCCCCCTATGTTGGTGTATTTTCCTAACTCTGTGTGCATCTAGCGGAGAATATGCAGCCCTGTCAGGGCACTATATGGTAGAATACACATACCGTAGATGTGTCCACCTTTAATTTTTCTTGACTTTTCTTAAGGAGTCCAATTTCCAAAAATCAATAAAATTTCCTGTCATCTAGTAAAAAGCGCATATGATAAATGTATACTTTATATACATGGATGCCTATGGGCAACAGATAGTATCCATCACAGACATCCATTAAATAAAAACATATACAGTGAAACCTCTCCAAAAGAGCACCTCTTTGACAAGACTACCCCCTTATCCAGACCAGAGTTCCTGTGATGGATTTTTAATTCCACCATTTGTTATGCATACTGACCCCTTTTTTGAGAAAACCATCCTGTAAATCACTTTTCAATGCAATTTGTGTGGCTGTTCCAAAAAAGGCTTCACTGTACTTTAAATGTATAACCTTAAAAACAAATGGGAGCCTATAGTGACAGATGGTCAACGGATGAAATCCACTGGAGGTCTTTATTCGGTGTATATATATATATATATATATATATATATATATATATATATATTTTTTAATTTTTTTTATTATCTTGTGACACACGTCTTGGGATATGTTGAGTTAAGGGAAAAGTTGCAGGAAGACACATCTGTATATGTAGTGTTACAGGCTACTTGCTCTATGCATAATACAAAAAGTTTGGGACAATTTTGATAAATACTGAACATCAATTCTTAAGTTACTTGATTAATGGAATTCTGCTGTACTATATCTCACTACTAAAATGTGTTACTCGTAGGCTTGTGCTGCAATCTCTTGTACTCCTCCTGTCACCTTGGCATTTATTACCTGCAATCTCAGCCTGTCTATGATACAATATTTTACAGTTATATTATAAAAAAAACACTTTTGCCCATCAATACTAGCCATCATAATACTGACACAATACAATTTCCAGTGCCTCTGAAATGTCCTTTTTATCTATGATAGTAAAAAAAAAAAGTAACTTGTGAGGGACCATTGTATTAATCTTTGTGAGTTTTTACATTTAGAATGAACAAATCCTAGAAAGCCAAAGAGGAATGGCAGAAGAAGTGTTCATGTGACAGAAATATTAATGGGCTAGATATAATGTTCTAGAAGAAAAGGTGATGCCAGCAAGGAACTGACTGTAGTATTTATCACCTTGACAGTAATCTTCTGCTTGATAATACCTAGTATTGCAATGACATCATCTGTGAGATTGCTGGCTCCTGCTAGAGTCTCTATGAGAAAAAGTCCTTTCAGTCTATTCTCTTTTATTTAAATCTTTATCTCCTAAGATACAAGACTTTCTGGGTGGCAAATGCTTTGTTTCTGAACCCTGTTGAAAAAAAGAACAATTGTAGCTTCATTGCTATTCTGTCTTACACATGTATACTCCTTATAGTTTATCCTGCTAAACTGAAATGGAAATTATTAGCATTTTCTGGTCTGAAGATGTTAGCATATAATTTGAATGTGCTACATATGTAAACTTGGTTGCATTCAAAAACAGTATTGAAAGTGGTAGGTCATACTCTTCTTTTCCTGTCAAAAGAAAAAAACAGAATTTATAAAATATAAGTGAAAATTTTAGCCTAGAGGTAATTATAGCCTTCAGTTTCAAGAGATTTTGCTACAACTAAACACTACCGGTAGTTAATTTTGGCATTTATCAAAATGCATTAAGTGACAATGTACATTAAATATAATATAATCATTGACCCTTTCGTGCATTAACTATACTGCAGTATTTCAAAGGGATTTTATAACACTAAAAAACATAATAAACAGCAAATGTAATACACTAAAATAAATAAGCCATACTCACCTCCTTAAAGGGGTTGTCCCGCGCCGAAACCTAAAATTTTTTTTTCCACAGACCCCAGCTTAGCAGACAGTTAAATTACATCCATTTGTTATTTAAAAACAAAAAAAATTCGCTTACCTGGATCCCCGATCTGCAGCTTTGAAGATTCTTCTTTCAAAGATGGCGCCGCTGGTCTTCTCCCACGGTGCACCGCGGGTCTTCTCCCATGGTGCACCGTGGATGTTCTTCTCCAGTCTGCGTTCCACTGCCGATTACAGCCACCTCATTGGCTGATCGGCACCACGTGACAGAGGCGGAGCTGCGATGATGCGGAGAAGAGGGAGGAGCCAGGACGCAGCTCGTGAGCCCGGACACAGCCAGCAGAGGATTCCTCTCTGCGCAAGCAAGACTGTTCGTGCGACCAGAGAAGAGGTTTGATCGTCGCCATGGAGACGGGGACGCCAGCACCGGAGGGGGTAAGTGTATAACTTCTGTATGGCCAATATTTAATGCACGATGTATATTACAAAGTGCATTAATATGGCCATACAGAAGTGCATAACCCCACTTGCTGTCGCGGGACAACCCCTTTAAGTGGACCTCCAATTCAGCACAGGAATCCCGGTCCCCAACACTCTGGTCTCAGAAAAGCTGTAGTGGCCAAGGCTGTTCATTGCAGTATTACCGCTGAAGCAAGGGATTGTATGAGTAGTCACATGTATAATAAACAGCATGTTACTGCTATAGTTTCTTCTAGGACCAGAGCAGCAGTGATTGGAACTTTTTTGTTGGACCAGGGGACAATTTAAGAAAGTGACTATTGGTCCTTTAGGGCTATATCCACACAGACAATTTTTCCGCACAATCTTTGGAGCAAATTTTCATAAGAAATATCAGATGGAAATAAAGCCCATTCATTTGAATGGCTGCACTCACATGGGCTTTTTTTTTTACTTGGATGAATAGTCTGCGTAAAAAAAAATTGCAGCATGTCCTGTTCTTGGGCGAAAATAGTACAAGAAAATGTGCGGTGTCCTGCACATCAGACAGGGCAGTCCGTGTGCTGTCCAATGAATCTTGTGCACAACTTTTAAAATGTCCGTGTGCAAGTAACCTTACACAGAATGTTAATTGTTCAGTGTAAATGCTGCCAGTGACTTAAAGATAAACAATAATTCATTCACAAATCTGTCGTTCAGTTTCTGCATGCATAAAAATCAAACAGCGATCGGCCCATGTAAATAGGCAGTTGTTCATTTATGAATGACTGTTTACTGAGAATAGAGGCAGGCGTAAGCGATCTGCGGCTCAACTCTCCTTCATTCACTGAGTGATTGTTCCCGTGTGAAAGCACAGGAGTGAGTATCAGGGCTCAGTGGCACGGGCGCCGATCCGCCTGTGTTTCTGCATGATAAGACCGCTGCACTGCAGTTGCGGACGACTCTCCGCACCGGACAGAAGAAGGAACACGTGGCCGGCAATGGAGCCAGTAATGCAGAGAGTCATCCGCACACAGTGCGGCTGTCTTATTGTGCAGAAACATGGGCGGATCGGCGCCCGTGTGACTGAGCCCTCACAGAGATGACTGTTGGGTTCTTAAGCGCCCGACAATCATCCTGTGTAAAAGGGTCATATGGCTTATTTTTTAATGTTATTGCATGCCTTAGCTTCACAAACTATCAAGCTACCATGATTGGAAACCCATGAGTCAGGTTGTGCTGCTGGGATCTGTTGTTGTATATGGGTTTCCAGCAGTACAGCTTCACAGGTGTGGGATAAGTGAGCTGGCTGGGTGTGGAGTTTTTCCAGCCAGCCAATTTACCCTGGTCTGCTGCACATAAATACCAGCTCCTCATGCTAGAAGATGCTGATCATTGTATTCATTCTGTGTTAATCCCACTCTGTGCTTAGTGCTATGCATGTTTAGTCTGAAGTGTTTCTCTCACTTTCCCTGAGGATGGTCTGGACACCTATAGTCCTGTCTGCATCTTATGCAGACTCCCTCTGCCTTCCCTTTTGACAGGTGCAGCCCCCAGACATCTGATGTCTTGTGGGTTCAGGTGGATGATGCCTGACACAGTTCCCTTTATGTCAGTTTGGTGTCTGACTCTTTCCCCTTGGTGTGAGGACACTTGGACTAGCTATTGTTTACTATTTGTATGCATTAGAGTTCTAAATGGGGTTCCTGTTCTGTATGGTTTACATTACCTGGTGTTTTGGTGAGAACAGCAACGTTTTCTGTGTGTCTGAGCTGGTAGCCAGACATTAGGTATGAACAGTCCTATTCTGTGTGTAGGTGTGAACAGTGACAGATTTTGTGCATCTTTCTAGGTACCTAATCACGAATAGCCAGGTCTGAGGTGAAGACCATGAGGCTGTCCTTTTTGGGAGGCCTACCCTGGTCTTAGGCAATGCTTCTCTACTTCCCCTAAATAGTAAGGGACACGTTTCCTTCTATCCTTGCCTTAAGTGGTATAATTTGTCCTTGATAGTGTTTTTGTGGTCTTGTTAGGAAACCGTCTTGCATCCATGTTGAGGTGTGGTGCATCCAGTGGATGTAACACTGTGATTATGTTTTTTTGCGGGGGCCCTTTTTGTCCTGCTGCTTATATGCTGCAGTCAATATTGACCGTGGCATTTAAGCAATTAAAAAATAGTGATTGGAGCTAATTCCAACTGCATATGTTGCCGGCGACAGTCAACTTTCATAAACAGCTGATAACTGCTGGGTTAAACTAAACTAGGAGCCAGACTCAAACAACCCTTTGTGACCCATAATAAATATATCTATCACAGGTCATCGATGGATTAAAAAGGAGTAATTTTGTGGGTATGAAACAACAGAAATTGTCATTAACATAAAAATCATAGGGGCAGGGAATACAACTGAGGGTAATCTGTAATCTGTGGTGGAGAGACTTCACTATGAACTGCTTCTGTTGCTTGTTTCAAAACAGCTACCTACCAGAAAATAGCCCTAAAGTGCTGGCCAGCAGAAGTCTTATTTTCATCTAACTTGCTGTCCACTGCCTGTTGTCATGTGAAGTCCATCTCTAGCAGCAGAAAATCTCCGCGCTCAATAGATTAGGGAGAAAATACCAGCCGTTTGGCAATAGGCTCAATTAGCCGTGATTTAATAAAAATAAATGGTTGCAATGCATTTCGGCACCAAAGTGTGCCTTTCTCAAGCATACAACAGTGTAGAAATACATCTATATAAATAGCAAATATGCATACTTACTCATTATCATTTCTCCACACCGCTTCAGACGCCGGTACCGATTCTGACTGACTCCTCTCCTAGCCTGCTCCCCTGTTGTGAATGTACATTCACTGCCTTTCCATTGAGCTATTACAGATGGCTGTATGACTGTGTCAGGTGATGGCGGAGGACATTAAGAGGCCAGAAAGCCGAGAAAGCTACGATTGCAGAGGGCTTTAATTCAGGTGAATTATCTACTCTTAAAAAAAGTGAGGGGAGACCACAAGCAGCTACTTAGAGAGAACTAGATTGATGGCGAGATATTGTATAGTATTCAGTGGGTATGATTATGCTACACAGCCTATGAAAGAAGAGAGAGGAGGGGGAGCTAAGCTTTTGTGCATTCATGAGAGAGGAGTTGATCAGTGCTGGGTATATCCTCAAGCCAGAACTGGCAAACCAAGTATGATGTTTCTTGAATGCATGGAAAGGAAAACTCAATGCAAAAACACATAAGGGACTTAGTAAGATATGTGTGTATTAATTTTTCATGCACAAGGGTTTCCATAGCCTTTATGTTTCAGATCGAGTTATAGGCTACGATCCTCGTGGGATTTATTTATAATTAACATATGTTTAAGTTTACAGTCTCACTCAATACTAGTTTGGCTAGCAAAAGACCATCTGTGCCCATTTCTAATGTTATTTTTTAATAAGATTAAATTTATGCAAACATACAAACCTACAGTATTAAATCTTACATATTAAAACATGCTAGTACCTAAGAAATAAGTCCAGGTCTCTAAGGTCCCATTGAAGTTCTTTATTGTGATGTTTGTTCTAAGTATTTCTCAGAAATGAATTTCTGATGACTTCAGTAGTAATGGTTTAACATGAGAGCTTTCACACTGAGACATTTACGGTTTTCAATGTTTAGAGGATCTGGCCAGCCAGATGGCTTTTACAACTCAATGTAAATATCACACATGGAGTTCAGATCCAGACTAGACCCAACTGCCACTTTACTGACTCTCTTATGTGCATACAATACAATGATATTGATTTTTCTGAAAGTACATGGCTCTTTGCCTTGGCTTTCTGCCTGCCAGCACAGAAAATGAGACACTTAATAAATGAGGAACATTAAGCGGAAGCTTGGACTTTCTCTGTTTACTGGCCAAAGTCAGCCCTATTTTAACAGTGTCAGAGGAAGCAGGCTGAAGATTTTAGAAGCAAATATAGCTTGAGTTCTTGCCAAGAAATATATATATTTTTAGGACAGCAGTAAAATATTATACAGGTTTATATATGTACCATCTAAACTAAATATATTCATTGTACCTAATTCCTGCAATAAAATATATTCCCCACTACCGAATAGCTATTGTGTAACTTGTCAAATAAAAAGGTTTATTCCAAAAATGAACGCTACAGCACAGCTAGTAGTCCCTCTACCATTCTAGTGTAACCGCCTTTAAATTCTGTAGAAAAGCCATTGCAAGTGACTGTTCAATGTGACTGGAAGAATAATCTCAGATGAATTTGTCAGCTGAAGTGATGTCATCAAACAATAGGACATTCATTTGTAGACAGCTTCCTATTGTCTACTGAGGGTTCCTGATAGAATGCATTGTGAGCTTTGAATCCTGTTTCTTGCCTTTCTTATCTATGGGTTCTGCTAGCATCTCATTTAATTGATTGTTTTTTTCCTTTTCTCTTGCAGTGTTTTAAATATAAAATGCAAAGATTGTTTCCTTTCTTATAGTAAAGCTCTTTTTTCAAATTTTCTGCAGAAAAATACAATCTATGAATTCTATTGGCTTCCAAATAATGGAAACAAAACCAGATTTTCATACTATTGATATTGAACTGAGACTTTGTTGCTATAGTGCCCAAATGAATTGAACATTTGTCGCGTGTTTAACCATTTCATAACCAAGGGTCATTGATGCTTCGTGTCCAGGTCACATTCTGATTTTCTGGTATTCGCATTTTCATTAAGCCATAACTTTTTTAATTTTTCCAGTGACATACCTACCTGAGAGTTGTCTTTTGTGGGTCGAGTTATATTTTTTCAATGGTGCCATTTAACATGCCATATAATGTATTGGAAAACATTTTCATATTTTAATTTTAAAAGGGAAGAAAAACTGGAATATGTCATATTATGTTTATTCTGCGGGTTAGTACGATTACACTGATACCACATTTATGGATTTTTTTATGCAGTACAACTTTAAAAAACAAAATACTATTTAAAAAAAATTGCTTTCTTTTTCTGTTGATACTGCCATGTGAGGTCTTGTTTTTTGCAGGGTGACCTGTAGTTTTTATTGGTACCATTTTGGAGTACATTTATCTTTTTGATCACTTTTTATTCCATTTTTTTTTCTTGGAGACAGGCTTACCAAAAAAAGCAGAACTCTGGCACTGAGTTTTCTTTCTTTTTTTCTGATGGCATTCACCATGTAGGATTAATAATTTGATATTTTAATAGATTGGACCTTTACAGATGCAGAAATGTCAAATTTTAGCATTTTTATTTTGTTTACTTTTTCCCAGTGACAACTGGGAAGTTGATTTTTACGCTTTAACCCCTTAACGCTCCATGACATGCAGTTACCTCATGGAGGTTGGGGTTTGTATCAAGGGTGATCGGAAGCCTATTCCGCTCCATGCAATGCTGGTGACAGCTGTTTTTTACAGCTGACAACCGCCCACAACAGAGATGATCAGCACTCATGCTGATTGCAGATATTAAAGGGGTTGTCCCGCGAAAGCAAGTGGGGTTATACACTTCTGTATGGCCATATTAATGCACTTTGTAATGTACATCGTGCATTAATTATGAGCCATACAGAAGTTATTCACTTACCTGCTCCGTTGCTAGCGTCCTCGTCTCCATGGTGCCGTCTAATTTCAGCGTCTAATCGCCCGATTAGACGCGCTTGCGCAGTCCGGTCTTCTCCCTGGTGAATGGGGCCACTCGTGCCGGAGAGCTGGTCCTCGTAGCTCCGCCCCATCACGTGTGCCGATTCCAGCCAATCAGGAGGCTGGAATCGGCAATGGACCGCACAGAGCCCACGGTGCACCATGGGAGAAGACCCGCGGTGCATCGTAGGTGAAGATCCCGGCGGCCATCTTGCTAAGGTAAGGAAGAAGTCGCCGCAGCGCGGGGATTCGGGTAAGTACTAAACGGGTTTTTTTTTAACACATGCATTGGGTTTGTCTCGCGCCGAACGGGGGGCCTATTGAATAAAAAAAAAACCCGTTTCGGCGTGGGACAACCCCTTTAACCATTTAAATGACACCATCAGTTCTGATAAGGGCATTTGAATGCCACGATCGGAGTTCAGGGGTCACGAACGTCCCACTGTGACGAGATTGCAGTATGCCATGTGGTTGCCATGGCAGCCGGGCGGCCTTGGCAGATTGCCTATCAAGCCATGCCTGTGGAATTTATATTTGACTAGCTCCTACTGTGATATTGTAGCTATCAAATCCAAAACTAAGAGGCAGGTTATTCCACCATGCTGCAGCATTGCCTTCGGTTGACTGTGTACTAGCTGGTCATTGCTGTTGTATATCATGATTTTAAATGTAATATTAATGCTTGGTAAATCCCGTTGTGCTTGCATGTGACTGTCCTCTTTGCTTTAAAAACAACACATTGCACTGAATAATATTAATTGGCTGTATCTCTAACTAGTAGTTGCATATCATACATAAATCATATTCTTATGGAAAATAGGAGGAAATAGAAGGCTTGTGCAGAATTGAAATGTAATACAGTATAGCTACAGTCTAAATGATAGGTATAATATATCATATCCTGCTGATGTCAAAATTCAGGATGTAGCATATTAGTCTATAATAAGACTATTGCTTGTTTCCTGGGTATTGTATCCTTGTTGCTTTATCTGTTTACTAGCTTTTTTTGTTCATCCTATTGTGATTAATGTTTGTCAAAACATCATCTTTATTGTTGGTTTCTACAAAACTAGACCCCGTTTTCCAAATGTTAGGGGGGCTTTTCACAGTCATGAACTTCCCCGCAATTTCGCAACTAGCTCATTCTAGCAGTTGAATTGTTGCTTTATTGTTAACAGGCAATTAAGCTTGTCATAATTCATTGTGTGAAAAGACAAATTGTTTTGTAGACCATCTTCTAATTTTTCATAATTAAGTAGTACTATAATAGCATTACATAAACAATTGCAGCTTGAAGCATGGACATTCATTTTTTAAGTGTTTAATTGTCCCTTAGCTTGTAAATGTAAAGAGGCCTGAATACTTAAAAGCCATAAAGGTCTGGGCCAATGACAGCAGACTACATGGTCTCAATAAACGTGTCCTTTTTTATTCATTATGTTATAAATGTTACTTGCTTATTACTCATAAGTGTTTAATAGAGATGAGCGAACACCAAAATGCTCGGGTGCTCGTTACTCGGCACAAAATTTTCGCAATGCTCGAGGGTTCGTTTCGAGTAACGAACCCCATTGAAGTCAATGGGCGACCGGAGCATTTTTGTATTTCGCCGATGCTCGCTAAGGTTTTCATGTGTGAAAATCTGGGCAATTCAAGAAAGTGATGGGAACGACACAGCAACGGATAGGGCAGGCGAGGGGCTACATGTTGGGCTGCATCTCAAGTTCACAGGTCCCACTATTAAGCCACAATAGCGGCAAGAGTGGGCCCCCCCCCCCCCCGCACTGTCAGCATAAAGATCGTTCTCCTCTGGCACAGCTGTAACAGCTGTAGCAGAGAAGAACGATGTTAGCCCATTGAATTCAATGGAACCAGCAATACAGCAGGTTTCACTGAATGCAATGGGCTGCCGGCGATCGCAGGATGAATGGTCGGGAAGGGGTTAAATATATAACCCCTTCCCTGCAATTCATCCAGAAATGTGATACACTAAAAATATATACCGGCGTATAAGGCGACGGGGCGTATAAGACGACCCCCCAACTGTCACCTTATACGCCGGCAATACAGTGGAGCAAAGAATAAAAAGCATTACTTACTTCTTCAGACGATCTGCGCCGCTCCTGCAGACTGTCACTCCTTCCTGGTCCACGGACTAAAGCTTTCTCTATGAAAGGCTTGAAATCCCTGCCTCCAGAAACACAGCCAATCACAGCAATTCAATGACATCTTTGTCATTGGCTGTGATTGGCTGAAGGCACGTGTGTTTCTGGAGGCGTGGATTTAAAGCCTTTCGTAGAGAAAGCAATGCTCTGCCGGGAACCAGGAGGGAGCGACAGCCTGCAGGAGCACCGCAGAACACCAGGAAGGAGTGACAGTCTACAGGAGCGGCGCAGATCGTCTGAAGAAGTGAGTAATGCTTTTTATTCTTTGCTCCACTGTATGGCCGGCGTATAAGGTGACAGTTGGGGGGTCGTCTTATACGCCCCGTCGCCTTATACGCCGGTATATATTTTTAGTGTATCACATTTCTGGATGAATTGCAGGGAAGGGGTTATATATTTAACCCCTTCCCGACCATTCATCCTGCGATCGCCGGCAGCCCATTGCATTCAGTGGAACCTGCTGTATTGCTGGTTCCATTGAATTCAATGGGCAAACATCGTTCTTCTCTGCTACAGCTGTTACAGCTGTGGCAGAAAAGAAGGATTTGTCTTCTATATGTTCTCAATGGGGTCGGCGCTGCTGCCGCCGGCCCCACTGAGCGCATATAGAGACGATTTATGGCCTTTAGAAGGACCGTTGGGGTTCTTGAAGCCTACAATACACCTAACACTCTCCCTATAGCAGCTCCAACACGATACCACTTTCCCTGAACTAATGTCAGAATACATCCGTAGCGAGCCGCGGGAAGGGCAGATTTCAATACTCGGGTGACACCTTATCTCCCCAGCCACTCACAGCAGGGGGGTGGTATAGGGCTTAAACGTTGCAGGGGGAAGTTGTAATGCCTTCCCTGTCTTTCAATTGGCCAGAAAAGCGCGCTGTCTCACAGAGGAAAGTGAAAGTAACCCGAACACCGCGTGGTACTCGTTACGAGGAACGAGCATCCCGAACACCCTAATATTCGCACGAATATCAAGCTCGGACGAGTACGTTCGCTCATCTCTAGTGTTTAACCATTGTAACATTTTCAGGTATTTCATGCATTCAAGTATTAGACAAGTGTTACAATTATGAAAGGTGCCAGAAAATGGAAAGATACAGTAGATAGTTGAAGTAAACTTTACCAACAGTAAGCATAGCCTTATAAGTCTCCTCATTCACCTTTTATGTGTCCCCACACCCCTTCTGGGTGCTCTCCTTGGGAAGAGACTATACCATCTCCCGACCCACTCACCCCCTAGATGTCTTCACACACTTTCTGGGTGCTCACCTTAAGGAGACACAACACCCCTCCTGACCCACACCGCAGGTCTCTCACCAGCTAAGCCAGAAACCTACTGCACATTGATGAGGGGTAAACACCCCAAAACAGCTGTCTGTACATGGCTTTCTGGCTAGGTTTTCTATTCCCAATCATTGTTATAAAGACCTGTATAAAGGATCTGACATTGATATCAAGAAATGCTGACATCTAATAGGTGGCGCTGCAGAGGTAGTAATTCCATCTACCTTATTTGCAACAGTAATATAACATTGTTACAATAGAATCTGTTTAAAATTGATAGACGCAAACTCTTTTAGCTTCTCAATTGAACAAAAGACCGACCTGTTACATTATTAGAAGATGTGTGTTATGTTAAGATATCAGTCTGCAATTATTCTAAATATATCTAGAGGTAAGTCTGTTACCTAGAGTATACTTATACATAATAAGATATAAGGTATCATATAGGTGAGAGTTCTACTTTCAGGATTTCTATCTATTAGGAGAATGGAGTTCTCAGAGTTCTCCTTTTCCCCCATTTCCAGAAAGAAAAAGACAATGCATGCATGTGGCTATCTACATTGTGGTTTATGTGCATTGCTGAAAGAGCAGAGCATTAAAATATTCCTATAAAACTACAATTAAGATAGTTACAGGATTGCAAAACCACTAATTTCTAAAGTTCCACATAAGGGTAAGGAGACCCCTATTCTGCCAACATAGAATCATAGAATGGTAGAGTTGAAAGGGACCACCAAGGTCATTGGGTCCAACCCCTTGCTCAGTGCAGGATTCACTAAATCATCCCAGACAGATATTTGTCCAGCCTTTGTTTGAACACTTCCATTGAAGGAGAACTCACCACCTTCCATGGTAACTTGTTCCACTCATTGATCACCCTCACTGTCAGAAAGTTTTTTCTAATATCTAATTTGTGTCTCCTCCCTTTCAGTTTCATCCCATTGCTTCTGGTCTTTCCTTGTGCAAATGAGAATAGGGCTGATCCCTCTGCACTGTGACAGCCATTCAGATATTTGTAGACAGCTATTAAGTCTCCTCTCAGCCTTTTTTTTTTGCAAGCGAAACATTCCCAGATCCTTTAACTATTCCTCATTGGACATGGTTTGCAGACTGTTCACTATCCTGGTAGCTCTTCTCTGAACTTGCTCCAGTTTGTCTATGTTTTTTTTAAAGTGGGGTGCCCAGAACTGGACACAGTATTCCAGATGACTAAGGAAGAGTAGAGGGATAATTACCTCATGGGATCTAGACTATATGCTTCTCTTAATACATCCCAGAATTGTGTTTGCCTTTTTGGCTGCTGCATCACATTGTTGACTCATGTTCAGTCTATGATCTATTAGTATACCCAAGTCTTTTTCCCATGTGCTGCTGCTTAGACCATATGAGAACCCACATAGAGATGGCCACACATAGGATCATTCGTATTTACTAGTGATAAGTGACACTTTGAAAAGTTCCGTTTGCCAGATTCACCAACCTTTTGCAAAAAGTTTGGTTTGGTTTGACTTAGTTCGAACCGGAACTATATGTCTAAGAACCATAAAAGCCCTGTATAACACTCTGAGAATGTTATACGGGGCTTTTATGCTCTTAGATAGTAGTATTTAGGACTAATGTTGAGCAAACTGAATTTCATATTTGTGCAGGTCTTATTCACCTTGCCTGCACAATTGTAATATTTTAGAGTCAAAGGGAAGGATAAAGAGATATCCACATAAACCAAACGTGCAAGCAACAAAGGGAAAACAAGGACACAAACCCAACATCAACACCAGACAGCCAAATATTTATGAAAGTACTAAAACAACAAGACAGTTGGGAATATAAATAAGTACAAGGTATTAGTTAGTATGTTGGCCAAAGTACATAAGCTCACAAGCACACATCAAGGTTCCTCATTATCTTATGAGTCCCTTCTCGAACAGGATAACTAAACCACAAAAAGGAACACTGCCTATAAGTGGGGTGATAGTTCCGATAAGGATCACCCCACACAGGAACCTAGGAAAACTGGTTTTGCCTTAGATGGTAATAGGTAGAAACACCAAACATGGACATAACACAGAACAGGCATCTACACACCTACAAACAGAGGGGGACATCAACATAAGGCATAATACACACCAGGTGTCTGCACACCTACAGACACAGGAAAATCCCACCCAGAACCTCATGCATACATACCTATACAGAAACCGTGCATAGTTTAAACGTTCACACCCACACAAATAAGGAGCAGAGCCTCAACCATCACTCATCTGGCAGAGAAAGGGACAAGGTGTCAGACATAACTCATCTAACAGCATACAGAACATCCAATGTCTGGAATCACACAAGGGTAAAGGAGCAAGGGATCCACAAAACTTGCAATCAGGGAAATCAGGTGTCCAGACTAGCTTCAGGAAGTGTGTGGAATACCGACACAAACAATCCTTACAGCATGCATGACTGCAAACACCAGTGTTCTAAGAGCGAAAGCTGAGAAATGAATAATATCTAGCACCATCTAGCACGAGAGGCTGGTATTTATATGTACATTTGCATGGTGTAGAAATCTACACCATCAGCGAGCAAAATCAACCACACCTGCAGCAGTGTGCTCCTGTTAATCCATAATACTACAGGTCCCAAGAGCACAGCATGACACTGAACTAGTACAACCCTGTTTTGGCTAGAATTTTGCTAAAAGCTCAGTTTGGGTTTGTGCCAAACCAACAAGTTTTACCCAAAGCAACGCTCTACTAGTCTGGTTCACTCAACACTCGTACTTATCCCTCTTTACTCTGATGTTAATTGCCACTCCTCCTTGACATAGATATAAATATAAGTGAACAGATACACATGTCTGTGAACAGATGGTTAGGGGCTCCACCGAAGAGCATGGCCAACCGCATATGTAATAGAAATCAAGCTGCTCAATAGAAGTTACTGTTGAAATAAAATATTAATAAGAAACATTTCATAGATTGCACTCTTTACATTATATATAGTACTTTATTTATAAATACAATACTACAAAATACAAGACTGTAATTGCACACCACCATGTATCTTGTTGTTTTGAATCAAATTATTATGGTACATTCCTGAAAAGATCTTATTATTATTATAGTATAAAGTTGCTGTGGATCTATAAAAAACAAAGAAATAATTAAAAAATGAATTTCAATGCAAATGTGGCCTTTTCTTTATACCGCAAGAATGCACATTTATCAACCAGTCATAAACCGTATTGTTGACAGTTTTAGAAGAAAATAGCCATAATTTAACTGTGTTCTTTTTGTTTCCCAAGTAACTACAATCACAATTTGTTCTTGTTTAAAAATAAAAAAAAAAACTAAAGGTCAGAAGCATACACCGGGAATATGAAAGATAATGAAAAACAATGCTTCTATTTTCTATGTTTCTCTAAGTTTTATGCAAGCTATATATATAAAATATGTATGTAACATCCAAATGATAGGCGAGTCCAGTGCACAAGAATTTATACACTACTGTCAATAATTACGATAGCAGAGGCGTAGTGGCATAGCAGTTCCTTTTCCATTTGATGCATCAATTAATTCTATAGTTTATATGAGCAAAAATGCCAGCTGTCATACACATGAATATGTGCAACCAACCAATATTGGCTCCATGCATATGAAAATCATACTGTATGAACGATTTCTACCTAAATAGAGTCTGAATTGGCCCGTGTAAGGGCCTGGTAGATGAGTGATGACCTTGTTGATCGGCACGCATCTCCAGAAAAAAAACTGCTGCATGCAAAAGGACCCATAGTTATACAATGTCTCCCCAAAAATCTCTATCTCAGTCCTCTGATAAGATAGCGTTCACACTGCGTTATTTACTACTGTGTCAGGGGTTTCAATGACAAATTCTGAAACCATACACTAGCATTAGTAAAACGGACACCATTTTGCTGTCTATTTTTCAAGGGTTCCATTTGTTTCTGTTGTATTTGGAGTATAGAATAGTATAGTCAACTGTTCATATCAGCTGTGATAGAATCCCTTGATGTAATCATACAGCATATAGTAGTGTAATGGTCCGATATATAAATATATATATCCTGTGAGTGACTGCAAACTTGTAGCAGTCTGACTGTGAGGCCAACTTGTAATATCCCTTGTTGGGATGCCGCTGGGAAATGACTCACTATCCAAGCATACGGCTGGAGTTGGGAGGGTGTAGTACACGGAACTGTCATGGTGGCACTTACCAACTCTTGTTCCTGGAGGGAGGAGTTACCACAGCATAGGATAAGACCAGTAGTCCTCAGGATGAGGGGTGTAGTAGTTGTCAGTTCGTGACGCCACTGTTCCACACACCGGCATGCATACACTGCGGATAAAGCAACACCGAACAAGTATATCGTACCTCGGGTCCTCGGGAAAGGTTGAGGCTCGATAAAACTTTACTAGTGACTTTTAAACATGGTACAACATGTCAGCAAGCAGACTTTACAGTGCAGGCAAATTAGTATTATTCAAACAACTTGACGTGAAAGTCAATGGCCACAAAATGGCAGTAATTATAACCCTGCTCTTATAGACTTCAGTACGCATGGGTCTCAGTTAAAGGTGTACTAGTATATGGTGATCCAGACTTCGGACGGCCACATTGGAATTTTGCACAGACTTAAGATTATTTCCAGCGGTTTGGTAGACTTCTGCACTGGCCTTGTTTGAAGAAACGTACAGTCACTAGAAGAAGGAGTTACTTACAATGGCTCTGTGGTAATAGGACTTTTGGGAAAAACACTTGGGCTCACTCACTCCCATGCATTTGACATATGGTTAGGCGGTCTCTCCGTCTCCTCAATATTAGATGCAAAGAAACCAGAGATGTCTCTCTGCGCCCCTGTGGTTTCTCCAGCTGATCGGGAAGAGGGTAGATCCTCAGCTCCTACTGTGGAGCCTCTCCTACTTCTCTATTTTCGATACAGGGAAGCTAAAGGTGCTTCCCTGCATCACTGTGGGTCCTCCAACAGCATGGCGAGATGGACTATCATCAAACCCCCTCCCGCTCTCTTACACTACCATTTATCTCCTTACTTGTACCACATGACACAGACAGATACATTCAGCAGACAGGCAATGATTTTAACTGCGTTAACCCTTCAGACGCTGTAGCTGTGACACACACATACAGAAAAGAGACATGACAGTTTTGCACAGTGCATCCACACAAGACAAACATGTATGACAATTATGGAGGGGTCTATGATGTTATTCTGGGACGCTACAGTAGTACAGCTACTCTGTACAAAGAGAACAAGAATAAACACAAAAACAACATAAAAACTCATGCAGATGCTGCTCTTCGTCAGATTTGAATCTACAATTGCAGCTCTGTCAGGCAGCGGTGCTAACAACTGAGTCAGCACACCTGTGCTTTCTGCTCCAGAGAAGAAAAATAGGAAGAATAAATACAAACAGAACATAAAACACCATTGAAATGTTGCCAATGGAAATATTTGAACCTAGAACTCTAGCAAGGCAGCAGTGCTCATGACTGAGCCACCATGATTGTTCTTCCTTCTTCACCTTCTTTCTATTTCTTCTTCTTTGCCCTCCAGTGAAGAAAGAGAATAAGAAGAAAGTGGAAGTGAAGAAGAACAATAAGGAGTAGTAGAAGGCAAAGAGAAGTAATAAGAGAAAAGGAAGAAGGAGATGAAGGAGAATGAGATTTTATTTTTCTCATTCTCCTCCTCTAGAGAAAGGAAGCTGAGGGAGAAAGAAGGAAGAAGCTTGGTGGCTCAATGGCTAGCACTATTTTCTTGTAGCGCTAGGGTTCTAGGTTCACGGCTGATCATGGACAACATCTGCATGGAGTTTGTATGGTCTTTTTGTGTTGACTATTCTTACTCTTCTCCATTTTTACGTCATACAGAGAAAGAAGTGTGATGGCTCAGTTGTTAGCAGTGCTGCTCTATAGGCCTGGAGCTGTAAGTTAAAATTAGAGATGAGCGAGCACGCTCGGATAAGGCAGTTACTCGAGCGATCATCGCTCTTCTAGAGTAACTGCATTCTTGTCCGAGCAGGCTTGGGAGGGGGGGGGGGGGCGGCGGTGGTAGTGGGGGAAAGAGAGAGAGATCTCTCTTACTTTTCCCCCTGCTCACCCAGACCCACGCCACCCCCCACCCCCCGAGCCTACTTGAACAAGAATGCAGTTACTCGAGAAGAGTGATCCCCGCTTGAGTAACTTCTCTATCCGAGCGTGCTCACTTATTTCTAGTTAAAATCGAACCAAGGGCAACATCTGGATCATCTGCTTCCCAAAAAAATGTAAAAAAAAAGCTATTCAAAAGTTACATGCACTATAAAACTGTTCCAGTAAAAACTAATACCATGATAGAATATCAGTTACTCTTGTTAAATCTATGATAAAAAGAAATAAAATCAATTACAAATTCAACTTTTAAGCTTCATTTATATAATTTCTGCCTCATTGTTTCCTGTTATTGCTATTCACTAAAAAATGAATTAGATTATGGGCTGGTTGTTTGGTAGAGTAATTTCTAACCATATATGATCACACAGAGGCTAAAAGAGTTTTTCATTCATTATATTTAACAAATATCACAGGCAATTATTCTCTCATAATTTAGAATTAAACTTGGGATCTACTTATAACAAACTTGTGTCCATCTTCATGATATGCATAGAGTTTCAAGAATTTTGAAGGACTAAGAAAAGGGTTCTAAGTAGAGATGAGTGAGCACGCTCGGTAAGGTCTGTTACACGAGCGAGCCTCGCTCATCTCGAGTAACTGGCTTCTCCTCCCAGCGTGCTCAGGAGGACAACGTGGGGTGGGGCATGGCAGGGGAGAGCGGAGGGGAGGGGGGGGAGAGTGAGAGAGATCTCTGCCCCCCACTACCACTTGCTGTTCACCCCTGCCCCCCCCCCCCCGAGCAGGCTCGGAGGAGAAGGCAGTTACTCGAGTTGAGCGAGGCTCGCTGGACTAACTGAACTTACCGAGTGTGCTCACTCATCTCTAAGCATAGAAAAACTCAACGGTCCTTTTAACATTTCTAACATTTCTGTGTGACATGCCTATACTCCCACTTTGCTGGGAGGTAGCGCCAGCAGAGGAAGTGGGTGCCATCTTGAAATCTGAGTTCCGGAACACACTGTGGATTTTGAAGTGGAATGTAGGCATGTTTCAAGCCATTTTCAATTCCACATCAAAATCCGCAAATTTTGCTACAGAATCTACCATGGCTTATGGTGCATCTTGTGGCTTATTCTGTCCCGTGGGTTCATTCACACAGGCATGTACAAATATGCAGCGTTTTAACAGATTGAAACTGCATATTCTCTGCATATATGGATCTTTTTGCACTTATTTTTGTGCACCTATTCACTGTATTTTCACAGAAGCAAAAAATTGCAAGAAGGCCCCAGATTTTAGGAGTCTGCGGAATAAGCTGGCGCTATACAAATAAAGATTATTATTATTATTATGTATGATGAGTATTTATGTGATCCCATTGACTTTAAAGGCCAATTTCGGTCCGTATTACTGACCCAAAAAGGACATACTGCAATTTTTTTTCATGTGCATAAAAATATATGCGAGAAAAATGTATGCCTGAATACTCCAATGCAATTCAATGGTGTTTAAGCTATCCATATTGTGCGCATAAAAAATATAAACGTAATACGCAGTGTAAATGCAACCCTTTGAAGGCAACCATAATGCTCATGTGACCCTCAGTGAAAATGAGTTTGATACCCCTGATGTAATATTACAGGAAAACTGTATGTTCAAAAGACCAATCTAGATCCATTTACTGATGATCCCTACAATGAACCGAAATAGAAATAACCAATACCAAGTCAGTCATGTTTTAGAGCAGTCATGTTGCCTTTCCATGAGAGGGAAATAACCGGTTTACAGTACCTTTCTTCTTGTTAAACACTTTTATTAAAAAGGGTGAAAAAATATAGTTGTGTGGAATGTTTTCTATGTATATTGTACTATTGAAGGGCAGCTGCTTGACTAGTTAAGTTATTGTTATATTCTGTGCAACTTGCGTTAGTAAATTGTGACCTTTTGGGGAAAAAAGGGTTTTTCACCCATTTAAAAATATATTAAAGGCTAAAAGGTCAGAGAAATAGAGTTGCTGCTATAGTGGCCACTTAAATAAATGAGATCATTATAGCTAATGATTTTTAAGGTCTTTTTTACACGAGCGATGTGTTTAGACACAGGTCGCATCGTGGCAACGCTGTATTGCCACAATCTAATTTTTCCCCCGAATGGGCTAATTGGCTCCTGCCTCTTGTTTTTTTTTGCCTTCCTCTGGATCAACTAGGGGGTTGAAACAGGCTGAACTAGATGGACATTGTCTTTATTCAGCCTAACCTACTATGTTACTATGTTACATTGCTTGAAAAAGACGCTGCAGCAGCGGTCGTCAGAATGGCTCTATTTAACTTAAATGGTTAAATAGAGCCAGTTGTCTTCTTCAAAGACGCAGGTAAACTCTCTTCCCCTCCATTTTTTTCAGCTCCCGTAGGAATTTGAAGGGGCTCCCTGCAATTTTCATCAAAAGATAGATTATGGCCTACTTTTGACGCTGCGAGGAAAAGTCGCCGCTGAAAATCAACAGCAGTTTGGTGATTTTCAGTAACAATTTTTTCTCATGGCCAAAAATCACCCATGTTAATGAATACATTGGAATCCAATGCTTTACATGGCGACGTTTTCTCGTGGCTAATAGCTGCGAGAAAACACTCATCCGAATGAAGCCTAATTCAATACTTATGGACTGCACATAATATATAAAGCAATCTATGCTGATTTTGATTGTGGCTTTGGATGCTGATTTGTTTAAAGGCAATGTTACTGCGTGCGTATTATTAATCCACAAAGGAATGTAGTAGTATAGCAAAATGTATCAGTTTGAAAGGGTCATGAAATTCCTGTTTCCTTTCATGTCAGTGATAATAGTCATATACGGTATGTATCATACACATCAGTAAACTGTATACTGGAGAAGGGTGGATAAATCTACGGGAACCAGTGGCAGGCACTGCTGAATATTGTATAAACCACTTGAACAATATCTTAGAATACAAAGTATATCTTGTATATATGTATATATCTTGCTACCCACGTTTGCCATTTCTCACAAGAGCTGTAGTAAGATGTATTATCATGGGTTCTGTTATTGAGACAAATGAGTATGTTACCGCGGGATTTTAATAGGGAATGACGGCGCTTTTCTCACTGCTGTATTCCCTTGTCTATTTTGTAACTTGATTACATTTCACAAATTGCATAATATCAAATTACTACATAATAGCTTCTGATATGATTCTCCCACTAATTAAAATTTGAGTTATTGTCGTACTTAACTCAATATAGATCATTATTCTTATACTATCTATGTAAACTCTTGAGGAATTTATGAAGAAGCCACTGATAATGTTTTATAGGATACCATATAACATCATATGGCTCACTAGAAAGTCCTTTGTCATTGTCTTAATATGTCCTATGAACATGTCCTTGAAATATAATATTTAATACTTAGCTTTATAGGTAATCTGTTGATTAATTATTGGTTAATGCTTATGGGCTTTCATGACTAATAAACACAAAAATGGCTTCACCCTTAGGCCATTTAGTAAGTAGCTTAAATATAGTATAGAAAATTTAAAAAAAGGTTGCAGTTGCCTCCAAAACTGGTGCCTAAAGAGGCCCGAAGACCTTTCTTCCACAATCACCAGTTATAAAAGTACACATAAAACTAATAATGTGGTTATTGATGGCTCTTATTATAGATTTAGCTTTGAGGCGAGGAGTTTTTGCACTTTTCCATTTTTAATGAGTTTCAAAAATGTGGCCATAGTGTGCATAGTATAGGCTCATTTTGATAAAAGTAATTACTTCCTCGGTGCATGAGCATTTGAGAATCAACACATTATTTTATACTGCTCTACAAAACATGAGTAGTGATAGAATGTGAAAAGTCTCTGATGTAGATTGTCTTTAAGAAATGATAATTGAGTGCTTATGCATACAGGATGCTTATACAGCTGTGCATGAAAACTACATGACTCTCTAGTACAGACTGTTGCTGTACAGGTTCCGTGGGCTGTCATACATCATCTGCCGCTCTTACTGCTCATACTTCATCATCAACCTGCAAATACACTCTTGATGTTTCTGCATGATGTATACTAATTAGGCTAGATTGATTTCTTGCGTAATTCATCATTAGAGACTGTTCCTGGACTTTCTGCATTATGCCATCCTCAACCCCTCGCCCCGACTCTTGATATGCTAGTGATATGCTAGTAGTCGATCAGGATCCAGGGCAAAGGGTTGAGAATTCAATAATATATAAAGCCCAGGACCAGTCTCCAGTAATGAACTGCCCATAGGACTATTCTAGCCTCCTTTTCATATGATATATGCAAAGCCTGAACAGGCGTCTTCAGGTGAATGAGACTAGAATATCAATAATGTTTTTTTCTTAATAGTTAGCGATGCCTTAATAGGGCATCTCCTTGTCCACTTTGGACATTGCTTTGTATATGATAAAAGTTTAGTACCCTGAGCCTCTTCTCAGGTTCAGATTAGTAGTTATAATTTCATTTTCACGTGGTACACAGTGATATCAAAAGCTGATTTTGGGGTTCCTGATGAAGTATGAATAGTAGGGGAGGTATATGTACTCTGTCCCTCATGTCAGTGTCTACTAGCTTAGAAGCCACAGGGATCCTAACAGATGCCCTTTAACCCCTTAGTGACTGGTCTAGATTTGTGCCTTAATGACCAAATAATTGTTTTCATTTTTTTTTTTAGTGTCATGTTCTGAGAGCCATAACATTTTCATTACTTCATTGATTTACCTGTATGAGGGCTTTTTGTGAGTTAAGTTGTATTTTTAGTGGCACCACTTTTGGGTACATATAATATATTCTTTAACTTGAATTACTTTTATTGGAAGAGACATTTAAAAAAACTGAAATTCCGCAATTGTATTTTTTTTCTTCAGTTTTTATGGTATAAATGACATGTTAACTTGATACTGAGGGCTAATATGATTATAGCAATATCACATTTCTATACATTTTTCATGTATTACTAATTTTTCACCATGAAGACACTTAAAAAAATAAAATTGTATTTGCATCAACGCATTCCAAGACCTAGAACATTTTTATGCACCCGTGTGACTGACAGTTAGAAGACGGCCGTACCTAAAGACGGCCGTCTCTCTCCAGCACTGCTGAAAGAACACATGACCGGCAATGAAGCCGGTCACATGTTCTTTCCTCCGGCGCTGCAGAGAGATGGCCGTCTCCAGGTACATCTGTCTCCTTCCTGCAGTAGCACGGGCCCGTGTGACTGAGGCCTAAGTTGCAATTTCCATTGATATCATTTGGGAGTGTATGCAACTTTTTGATCACTTTTTATTAAGTTTTCTTTTCTAAAGGCAGACGAATAGCAATTTTGACATTGTTCTTTTCATTTTGATATTTACTGTATAAACGACAGAACTTTATTCTTGGGTCAATATAATTATGGAAATACTAAATTTATGTTGTTGCTCTTTTTAATTATTTATTATTTCTACACAATAAAACCCCTTTAAAAAATTGTATTTGTGTTGCCGTAATCCACAAGCCAAATAAATGATTTTTCTGTCAGTGGAGTGCTGTGAGATATTGTTTCTTATAGGTAGTTTTGTAGGTACTATTTTGGGGTACATGCAACTTTTTGATAGTTTTTTATTACTTTTTTGGATGTGGGTGGAGGAAAAACAACAATTCTTACATTATTTTTTAATTTTTACTTAATTCACCATGCAGATTCACCCCTTGTATGGCACACCCAGAAATTTTCCGGAACGAACTCCACTGCCCATAGCGATATAGCCCGGGAACTGCAGAGCACAGACCCACACAGAGTAGTTCAGGTCTTTGAAATAAGAAGCAGGGAGATACTGCCAATCTGCCGGCAATCTCCCGCTTTTAATTTCAAACCCCTGCACTAGCTTGTTTACAGGTTGCCATAGAGACCATCGGCTTGTCAGAAGCAATCCGATGGTCTCTGTGGCAGGGAGAGCTGGTGCTTGGCTGTCAGAGGACAGCCAGGCACCAGCTCTTACAGCAGAGATCAGAGAAAAGCTCTGATCTCTGCTGTGTTAACCCTTTACATGCTGCAGTCTATGTGACTGCAGCATGTAAAGGGCTGTCATCATTGGACACCCAGAATGTGATCAGGGGGTCCTGATGGGTCTCTGTGGAAGTCCCCTAAAGGGACAAAAAAAAAGTTTTAAAAAAAAGTTAAAAAATTATTTAAAAAATCAAAAACACTTGTCTCCCTTTACTTTGTAAAAATGTAAACTAAAATTACACTTGTGGTATCCCTGCATCATGATGACCCAGAGGAGGAAGTTAGTACATTATTTAACCACTTAATGACACGGACCCTTTTTTTCTTTTTTCCCCATTTATTTTTTTCCTCCCCCTGTTTAAAAAATCATAACTCCTTTATTTATCCATCACCGTCACTGTATCAGGGCTTGTTTTTTGCAAGACGAGTTCTATTTTTCAATGGTGCTATTTAACGTACCATATAATGTATAACTTTTACAAAATTCTAAGTGGAGTAAAATGAAAAACAAAAGACATTCCACCATCTTTCAGAGCGCTTTGTTTCTACGGCACACAAACTACAAGAAAAATGACATGATAACTTTATTCTATGGGTCAGTGCGATTGCTACGATACCAAACTTGTATAGTTTTTTTGCTGTAGTACTTGTATTTTTTTCAAAGGCATTTCATTTTTAAAAATTATTTTCTGCTGCATATTATGCGCGCAATAACTTTTTTATTTTTCCGTCGACGTAGTTGTGCATGGGCTCATTTTTTGCGAGATGTCCTGTAGTTTACACTAGTACTAAATTAGAATACATACAACTTTTTGATCGCTTTTTATTGCATTTTTTTCTGGGAGACAGGGTAACTGAAAAAGTGCCTTTGTGGCGTCCTTTTTTTTTTTTTCCAGACTACGTTCACCGTACAGGGTAAATAATGCACGACTTTGATAGATCAGACATTTATGGATGCGGCGATACCAAATATGTATTTTTCTTTTATGATTTATATTTTTAATTATAGATATGGCAAAAGGAGGGTGATTTAAACTTTTATTACTTTTTTTTTTTTTAAAGTGTGAAAAAGTCGTGAAAAAGAAAAAAAAAACTATTACAATTTGGTATTGGTATAATCGTACCAGCCTGAAGAATGACTTTAATATATTATTTATACTGCTCAGAAAATGCAGTGAAAAATAAAAATAAAAAACATGCCAGAATTACAGATTTTGTTAATCTTGCCACTAGAAAAAATGGAATAAAAAGCGATCAAAATTTAACATGTCCTTAAAAATTATAAATTATAAAGATAAATAAAGCCTAAGGTTCATCCTGCAAAAAACAAGGCCTTCTAGAGCTCTGACAAAGGAAAAATAACATTAACACGGCTCTTGGAATGTGGCAACACAAAAGAAAACCATTAAGAAAAAAAAAGGTTTTAAATATACAAAAATAGCAAAACATAAAAAAAAACTGTATAAACTTGGTATCACCAAAATCATGTTGACACAGAGAATTATGTTATCACATTATTTATTCTGCACGCTGAACGTCGTAAAAATGAAATCCAAAAAACAAATGGCAGAATTTCTTTTTTTCCCCCAATCTCTCTACAAATTTTTTTACAAAAATTAAGCAATACATTATATATACCCAAAAATGATGCCATCAAAAAGTACAACTTGTCCCGCAAAAAACAAGTCCTAAGATGTCCGTTTCATTGGACAAATGAAAACGTTATGGCTCTTGGAACGCGACCTCAAAATTAGTTGAAATTAAATGATTGGCCCATTTAAAAAACCTGCCCAGCTTTCTACAAGGCTAATGGCAAAATATTTAGTTATGCAATGAGAGTGCCTCCGTGTATATCAAGATTTGTATCTACTGAGGTTCTTCTACTTTTTTGTATTTTTGTTCTAGAGAAAACTTTTATTCCCAAATCGATAGACATTTAAAATATGAATTGCATTGTTACGGTATCATGTTTTTATTTTTGAATGTTTAGAGCAGAGTAAAACTTTGAGCTCCAGAATAAAATGTGAAATACCACCGTCATGAAATTGACCTTTACCTTAATCTGCAGCCATCAGTTCTGAAAGTAGAGGTTCTGACTATATGATATTAAAGCTTCTCAAATGTTTTGTATATGATCCAAGTTATCACATTGTTTGCTTCTAATTTGCTTTTTTTTTAATTGCTAGATGGAATTTTCTAATTTTTTTTCTTATACAGCAAAAACAAAATATACAGTATTTTTACACAATCAAGATATCATGCTGGAAAACAATAAATATTTGAAATTTACTCTGAGTTTTATTAATATGGACTTATTACATCATGAATATTTAGTTCTATCCTATGACTCCGTTATATGTCAAGTGCGCCTATATCACTCCATGAATAACTATGATATTAAATTATTATGCGTTGAGTGTAGTGCTTCTCTTGTAGGTTGAACTATATCTGAAACTCTACTGTCTTCTATTCTCACTGTCATCCATCTAAGTTCTTATGGGGCCGACTTCTTTGTGACATTGTCTCAGACTGTGCACAACTTTCAAAACTCATGTTAAGGCTAGTTTCACATCAGAGCTGCAGGGCTGCATTTTCTCGCTCTGTTTGGGGAGCAGAAAGAGGGCACTCCCTGGTCGAACAGATTTGTCTTATGATGGAACCAAACTTCACCGAACTGACTCCATTGAGTATAAAGGCTCGGTATGGTTTCCGGCTTTTCACAGGACGAAATAGTCTAGCATGCTGTGCTACTTGATTCTGTTTTTTAGGTGGAAATTAGCAACTGAGGTTTCAAATGGAACCTCTGACACTAATGTGAACTATCCCTTAGGGCTTAGTCACATGGGCGCGTCAGCGCCCGTGTGACTGAGCCCTTACTGCACGAAGAAGACGGCCGCACTTCAGGATGGACCCCTCCCCTCAGCGCCGAAGAAAGAACACATGACCGGCAATGGAGCCGGTCACATGTTCTTTCTTCCAGTGGTGCAGAGATTCATCTGCAGTGCGTCCGTCTTGTAGTGCAGTAACATGGACATCGATGCGCCCGTGTGACTAAGCCCTAAGTCAGTCACTGTGACAGAGCCCTCCTCTTTCTGTCCTTTCTACTGTGCAGAAATGTTCCATCTGCACCTGTATAATGTAAACTATGTGCTGATTAGAGATGAGCGAGCGTACTCGCTAAGGCAAACTGCTCGAGTGAGTAGTGCCTTATGCGAGTACCTGCCCGCACATCTCAAAAGATTCGGGTGCCGGCGGGGGAGAGCGGTGAGTTGCGGGAGTGAGCAGGGGGGAGCGGGGGGAGAGAGTGAGAGAGATTTCCCCCCCCCCCCCCCCGTTCCTCCCAGCTCTCTCCCGTCCCCCGCCGGCAGCCAAATCTTTTAAGACGAGCGGGCAGGTACTCGCATAAGGCACTACTCGCTCGAGTAGTTTTCCTTAGCGAGTACGCTCGCTCATCTCTAGTGCTGATATAAGTGACCAAACATTTATTTCTCCACCAAGAATGTGTCAGGCGGAGGCAGGACTAAGCCTAAGTCTATAAGATTACTTTTTACTCCAAATAATGATAATAAAAACATAATTGCACTTAAGGAAAGATAAGACAGGAAAATGTTTTTAAGTGATACTACTAAATGTAAAAAAGAAAGTCACTTGCCATTATGCCACATTTGTCTAGAAAAGGATAGTATTTGTAGACAAATGTGGCATAATGGCTAGAGATGAGCGAACGTACTCGGATAAGCACTACTCGTCCGAGTAATGTGCTTTATCCGAGTACCTCTCTGCTCGTCCTGAAAGATTCGGGACGCGCTGCGGAGCGGGGAGCTGCAGGGGAGAGCGGGGAGGAACGGAGGGGAGATCTTTCTCTCCTTCTCTCCCGCCCGTTCTGCCCCGCTTCCCGCTGCGACTCACCTGTCAGCAGCGGAGCGCCCCGAATCTTTCAGGACGAGCGGAGAGATACTCGGATAAAGCACATTACTCGGACGAGTAGTGCCTATCCGAGTACGTTCGCTCATCTCTAATAATGGCAAATGACAGAATAACTGCTCACTAAATAAGGAGGACACAACAAATGCCTTTTACAAAGCTGCATGCTGCATTCACTCGAAACTGCTGTGAACACGTCTGGGCTGGATGAATGGATTACCTGCATATAAAAACAATACACCAGGATAATGTGCTACCTTCCTTGAAAATCCAGGATTATGGACATACAAAATGATGCATAGCCAAATAGAATGAAGTTCCAGCTTTATTGAAGAATAATATCGGGAGATAACACGTTTCGAAGTGATAACGTCTTAGCCAGATCCCAGACACATCAAACAGTACAGTTATTACTCCAAAATGCGTTATCTGCTGTCAGCTTTCTTCGATAAAGTTAAAATTTTATTCTGTTTGACTGTATATCATTCTGGATGTCCATAATCCTTGATTTTCAAAGAGAGTAGCACATTATCCTGGTGCTTTGTTTTTATCCACTTGCTTTTGTCCACTTGTTCTTTTAAATTCAAATCAAATTTGTCATCCTGGTATCTTATAATCAAACATTTCCATCTAGAGGTAGAATTTGAAGCTTCTGGGCCCCCATGCAAAACATGTAACAGAGCCCCCAACTACAATGCTTTATCTATAGTACTGGGCTCCCTACAGGGAGAATAGAGGCCTTATGGGCCCCCTAAGGATCCTGGGCCCGGGTGCAACTGCATCCTCTGTATCCCTATAGTTACACCAATGTTTCCATCATTCACAGATGTTGGATAGAAGAATGATTTTCTCTATATTTATATGTAAAGTGCGAAATTCATTATAACAAATCGATAGAGACATCCCCCACCCTAATAAACCACAAAAAATTTCTGTGGCTCAATAAATTATACAAAGTCATGGCTGAGTATTTTTCATGACAAAGAGACTACCATGGTTATATAAAGTAGTTTAATCAAGGCGCTTAATATTAGGATGCATTCGCACATGCTTAACTTCAGTGAGGATACACAACAGAATCTGCAGCACATTCTCCACTGCAGATTCTGCTGCAGATTTGCATAAAAATCCGCCCCAATTTTGTGGATTTTGACATGGATCCACAGCAAATTTTACCCTTACAATTGAAGGGGTAAAGTCCACTGCATAATCATGTCAAAATTTGCACCAAATAGCGTTGCTTTTGATGTGGATTTCGACTTGGATTTTGCTGTGGATATTTCCATTGCAGAAAATCCACATTAAATCTACCTTGTGTGAACGCATCCTTACAGTTGGGCTTCTTTCACATGAACGCATATCAGCCGGCCGTTTTTACAGCCAGCTGATATGTGCTTTGACCTGATGCGTTGGATTTCAATGCATCAGATCACATGGCCGTATTCCTGAGAAGTAAAAGCACCCAGCCAGCCCAATATAGTGTCAGGCATTTTCACGTCGGCCCAAAAGATAGTCCTGAAACAATCTTTTGGGTTGGTATATGTCGGCCGCTGCTGGGCTCCTATGGGAGCTCATGGCAGCGGCCGCAGGTAGGAGGGAGTTTAGCAGCGTGGCTGCTAAACTCCCTCCTTCTGCTCTCCCCCCCGATGCAGGCTCACCTGTCCTCTCCTCCCTGCTGGATCTCTGCAATGGAAGGGGGCGGGACAGGGGCAGAGCTAAGCGCTGGCACAGCCTGCCTCCTCCCTTTGCTGGCTGTGGACAAAGGGTGTGGCGTGGGTGGAGCTAAGCTACCACCCTCTCCACCCCTTGTCCATAGCCTTCAATGGGAGGAGGGGGCATGAGCCAGCATTTAGCTCCGCCCCTGTCTCACCCTCTCCATTGCAAAGAACAAGCGGGGAGGAGAGGACAGGTGAGCCTGCGATGGGGAAGGAGGGTAAATTTGCAACGGCATGATGAGCGCGGTGCATATGCACTGGGCCCCATGCCATGTGAATGGGCGCACAAATATTAGATTTCTGCGTCCGTTCACAAGCTTCTACGCCCCACATGTAAGCATATATTGGCAGGCCGTGAAAACGCCAGTCAATGTGCGCTTGTGTGAAAGAAGCCCCAAGATGCAAAGAAGAGTAACCAAGAGCATGACTTTAATATCTCTTCTAATAATCTAAGAACCATCAGTCTATCATTATGCACTTAATTATAGATATATTATCTCCATGCTGAAATATGCAGTACAGATTTAGCAAAGTTTAACTTGATATAAATAACTTTATATGCCTTTTCAAGTGCTTTTCAATATTTTTTGTTGCATTTCACTAACTAAACATTGGCTTTTAAAATGCCTAAGATAAAATAAAGTCACAGAAAGTTGTCAGTCAAGTTAAACTTGGCTACTTCTGTATTTATAAAGCAGATAGATGGAATGTCTGTAAATAAGCTCTATAATGAATAAGCATTACTTTATGCATAATTAGTGATAGAAGCAATTAAGTGACGTATACTCAAGATACAATATTGTATCTAGTATCATTATGTCATTTCAGCTTTTCAAATTTTGAAGGTGGAGAATGTAAAGTTGACTAAAGATCTTCAGGACTGTTGTAAATTAATCCTGTTTATCCTGTGATTGGTCACAGTGCTCAGCCAATCAGAGGCAGCGCTCAGCCATTCATTGAATTCAATAAATGGCTGAGCGCTGCCTCTGATTGGCTGAGCACTGTGAACAATCAAAGGCAGTGCTCAGCTGTCATTTAATGAATGGCTAAGTGATGCCTGTGATTGGCTGAGTGCTCAGCCAATCAGACACAGCTCTTTCAGGAGGCGGAGATTTTTAATTTCCCACCTACTGAAAGAGCTTCAGAACACTGCTGGGGACCAAGCGACAAGACGCACCGGAGCCCCAACAGTGGCGTAGAGGTGATGTATTTTTTTTTAAACCAGCTAGGGGTGATTTCCAGGAAAGGGCTTATATTTCAAGCCTTCCTCGAAAATTACTGCGAGTGTTGCCTGCATCCCATTGCTTTCAATGGGGCCAGCGGCTATAGCTCTGGCCTCATTGAAAGCAATGGCCATGGAGTCATGGTCACGCACATTTTGCTAATGCGTGGAGTGCATTTTTTTGTGCACATAGGTGCCCTTAGAAGCCCTGAACCCTTAGAAGTATGTTTTGTTTAGTATATCTGAACTTCAACACCTATTACTCTAATTTCACCATAGTTTGTAATCATTTATGTCTGCTTTTTTTGCACTTGCTTATTACATCTGACATTTGCATCACACTAATTAACAGAGTAACAGCATCTTACATTTACAGTTTAGCTCCCAAATAATTTACATTTTCATATTCCTGGAAGTGTTTTGTTTTACTAATTATCCTTAGATTCAGCTAGACTTTGCTCTATCTATTTCATGTATATGTAAGTCATGTTACTTTAGCCTTCATTAATGAAATGTCTGAAAAAAAGAAACCTATTGTTCATTGCTTTAGTTTTTGTTATCAACTTTCAAAAGAAAAATATAGTGAAGATGGAGTAAAAAAAAATATATATATAAACCATTGTGTTTCATCCCCCACCCTCCACACTAACCTACTCAATAATTTTCCTGGAGTGGGAAATAAAGTGATTATCTACATACATTATATACAAACATATACTGAAAGAGCTGTATAGCTAAAGAGTATCTATGACACTTACAGTAAGTTAGAACAGTATATTACAAATCATATACTACATTACTTTGAGAGTGCTAGGCTTTCCAAATGAAAGAGGCATATATGCTTGTGAATTTCATAACATTGATATTTATCACCTGTCAGTCCGTGCGTGAGTTACATTCTCGGCCCCTAATCACATGACGGTGATGTCACAGATCCTTCCTACAACCCCCACAGCCTCAGTTACTATGGAGTACTAAGGACCACCTAGCCAGACAGCAGCCATGTGCTTATAGGACCTGTGAGGGAGAAGTCTGAGTGTTGTGTGACCAGGGGGTAATCAGCGTGTGCAAGACTCTACTGTGCTGATTGTGATCCCTGTTGTATGGGATAAAGAATGTATGTAGCAGAGTAGTATGTGATGTACATGTAGCAGTGCTGTGTGTGTGTGACGTGCATGTAGCAGAACTGTGTGTGTGTGATGTGCATGCACCAGAGCTTTGTGGTGCATTGCGTCACCCGAAACAATGGTACTATGTGTGCAGGACTATGCTGTGCTGATTGTGATCCCTGTTGTATGGGATGAAAAATGTATGTAGCAGAGCTGTGTGTGATGTACATGTAGCAGAACTGTGTGTGTGTGTGATGTGCATATACCACAGCTGTGTGTGTGTGACGTGCATGTAGCAGAGCTGTGTGGTACATTGCGTCACCAGAAACATTGGTACTATTTAATTTTCTAATAATTACTAGTCATTGTACAAGAGGAGGAGCTGAGGAGGACCAAGCGACAAACAGGGGAACAGCCACTGCAGGAAAGATGAGTGGCTGGCTGCAGGTTCCCCCTGGCAAACAGACCCGCATTCTCAAAGGGGTTGTGCAAGCTAGCCTAACCCCTTTCAGTGAAATAAAATCAAAGAATTCCTTTTGATCAGTGAATGAGGGTGTTGTACAAGTAATTTAACCAATTGAGGAACTAACAGCGCGCTTGATAGCACATACAATTCCTAAGAAACAATGAATACACCTTTAATAATGGAATTGTGTGACTTAGGAGAAGAATTATAAATTGATAACCCAGTGGTCCAGCATTTCTTCACTGATTTTATCCTGCTGCCTCTGAGGTATGTTAGGATTATGAAAATGAGATAGGTACCATGCTGCATGTGGGGTGGAACTGTTAGATTCTTAAACTCTTCAGGGATGCTGTTTTTCAAATCTACTTGAAAGTAAGAGGCTGCTCTAAAGTGTTCATGTCACAGGGTCAGGGCTAAGTTCTGATTGGCGAGGGTCTGACAACTGGGACCTCACCAAACTCATGGAAGGTCCCTATGTAAATGGAGCAGCAATCGCACATGTGCAACTAGTGCATTCATTTCAGTGTGAGTGTTGGACATTGTGAAGTGCTTGACGTCAAATGAATCAAGTACCAACTCCACTTCATTCATATTGGGTCCTTTGGGAACCCTTTTCCCTGGATCAGTGGGGGGCAGGCATTTCCAAATATACTATTTATCACAAAAGGTCAATGTAATGAAAAAATGCTAAACACTATGGCTGAATTGCTGTTTTGGGTTACCTCTCCTCCAAAAGAAGGACTAAAAAGTGATACAAATAACCTCCTGTGCACTCCATCATCTATTTTCACATGATTTTTAATCGTCAGCGCTACTTAGTCTTGCAAAAACATTGTTGCCGCTTGCAATTTTCTTGCGTGATTTTGTGGCGATTTTTTTAACGTGAAAGTCAATAGGACTTTCCAATGTTGAAAACGCATGTGAAGGAAACCATTGAAAAGCATGGGTTTCCTAATTCTGCATTTTCACTCAGTCTCGTATTGTGCGAAAATCTCACGATTTTATCTCATGTGCAAATGGCCTGAGCTCTATTAATAAAAAAAAATTTAAAAAAAGTTTGGTAAAATATGGAGAGACAAAGCTATTTTTTTTTCAAGACAAGTTTTTAGGGTTCTTTTTTTAAGACTGGTATCACACACAAACACTGCATTGGGTGAGGGACACCATCTGACTTATCTACGTGAGGCACTAAAATGCCTTGTCCTAGTCCTACAGAAACACTTTGTGACTGGATCACACCACCACAATCTGTACACCCTGGATTTATCTCTTTCTGCTCTGCATACACCACACTTTCTCAGTCAGATGAGCAAATTTTTCATGCATGTATAGGCACGAAAAAAAATGCATATCGCGTGTAGAAAAAATCGCATGACCGGGTGTATTTGCACTCACATTTCCTATCTTTTGAAGGTGCGAACTTTGCTTGTTGTGTCAAATTTGTTATAAAAAGATAGCAGCTGCTCTAGAAATCAACATGTCACATTCAGTTTGGTGTAATCAGAATGATCTCTCATTCATTCCATCATATTGTAAATCTTTATACTTTTATATCAAAGGGTATGCCTATCATACTAGCTAATAGAAAACAGTTGTGCATCTTTACAAAAATATTAGTTGTGCTTGGTCATCTTATTTTTGCTATTCGAGCACATGCTGTGATGTCAATCAATTCTTATCAAGAGTGTCTCTTCTGGCTGTGTCAACTAGATGAACATCTGAAGCAGCTATACTAGACTACGCCCTATACCGAAAAAGAGAACCTAATAAAAAATATCTATTCCCTTGAAGCTACGCATACAAGAGATATAATAATATAAGGGGATAAAAAGATGGAGTCGGCCTTTGTTATATATATATATATATATATATATATATATATATATATATATATATATATATATATATATATATATATTACTCTAACATGGGCATATAGAATTCCACTACAAAAATAAACAGGATACACCAGGAGAAGGAGAGGTATATTAATGTCCCTCTGAATATCTTAAGGGGGCAGAATCAACACGCCATCCATGTATGGCGCAGTACATTAATGTGCCTTACATTTAAGACATGGTGAATGAAGGGGTTAATCTAATCAACAGATATCTGATGTTTTTGTTAGCATTTCCTGCCATTCCTTTATACAAAGAAAACTTCACATGAAATGTTCTTGTGCTGTAAAATATAAATTCAAAACTCATTGGTGCATTTCCAGAGCTAAAGGCATTTCACCTTTGAGCAATTCAAGCCAGCATATAAGTGTAGTCTAAAATGTGTTCTGTTAGCTGGTGTGCACTGAATCTGTAATACAATGAAATAAGACAGGAGAAAAATAAGCTGCAGAGTGCCTGTATGTTCTCTTCACAGGGATTATTCTATTGGTTGCTATAGAAACAATATAACATTAGTACTTCACACATTTATTTGTTAACTAAATTGACTTTCAAAAGTCCACATTTAATCCACATGCTCTTAATAAAAATCCAAAAGGAGGTGTTTGCTTACCCACTGCAAACATACAGTACAACCCGATTTATAGTCATTTATAAGGACAGAAAAATGATCTAGCAAAAGGTGCTGAATAGTTAATTATATACTAAGGACATGTTAATTTATTGTACTAGTGCATATTAATTGGCTGCACATGCAAAAGCCCAAAACTGAATTTACAGGATTTAATAGTGGAAAACCTGTTTACTACATCATATACCTGGAGCTGATCTTTTGCAGTACATAGTCTTTTTTTCCATAATTCTGATTAGATCAAAGCAATATATTATAATCTGTGCATATATGGTACTGGAATACATTTTTTATTACTCTTTAAGTAAACCATATTTTTTAACTATAAAACCCCCATTACTGTCCACTTTATGATGGGACAGAGAATTCTCTAAAGAAAGCAATGTCAACCCCTGCTGTAGACCACCAGGAATGATGGATTTAAGCCATCCACTGCCTAAAGGCCCATTTATATGGGACGGATGTCAGGCAAATGATGTCCGAGTCTCGTTCCCGCACATACTCTCTCTTGTGCTGCTGTATGGGAGCTAGTATCGCTGGCTCACAGCGGGGAGGCTGCAGGAAATTTCTCTCCTCGCTCTCCCCCGCCCCTCTCCATTGACTTAACATAGTGGTCGTTCAGTACTGAACAGCTGCTATTCACACTGAGCGATCAACGATCTGCTCATTGTCCATCAATTATGCAGCGTAAACGATGGACGATGAGCTGAATGCTGATCGCTCAGTGTAAATAGTGGCCATTCACTATTGAAAGGCAGCTATGTTAAAGGGGTTGTCCCGAGGCAGCAAGTGGGTCTATACACTTCTGCATGGCCATAATAATGCACTTTGTAATGTACATTGTGCATTAATTATGAGCCATACAGAAGTTATAAAAAGTTTTATACTTACCTGCTCCGTTGCTGGCGTCCTCGTCTCCATGGTGCCGACTAATTTTCGCCCTCCGATGGCCAAATTAGCCGCGCTTGCGCAGTCCGGGTCTTCTCCTCTTCTCTATGGGGCTCCGTGTAGCTCCGTGTAGCTCCGCCCCGTCACGTGCCGATTCCAGCCAATCAGGAGGCTGGAATCGGCAATGGACCGCACAGAAGCCCTGCGGTCCATGAAGACAGAGGATCCCGGCGGCCATCTTCAGCAGGTGAGTATGAAGACGCCGGACCGCCGGGATTCAGGTAAGCGCTGTGCGGGTGGTTTTTTTAACCCCTGCATCGGGGTTGTCTCGCGCCGAACGGGGGGGGGGTTTAAAAAAAAAAAAACCCGTTTCGGCGCGGGACATCTCCTTTAAGTCAATGGAGAAGGGTGGGGGAGGATGAGGAGAGAAATCTCCTGCAGCCTCCCCGCCCCTGCTGGCCCCTCCCTTGATACAACACAGGAGTGAGGACACACAGGGACGAGTTTCGGACGAGTGTTTAGACTACCTGGAAAGCCGATAGTAACTGTTCCACTGTCATAGTCAACCATAGAAGCAGGTCTTAACCCATCCTAATCACCAGAAGAACAGACATTGATCCCTCCACTGCTCTAGTTCACCAGGCAAGGTAACATTAAACCCTTAATTACTCTAAACCACTAGGGAAGCAAACTTTTACCTAACCCCCATAGTTTACCCTAAACCACAAAGGTAGCAGGCATTAAATCCACCATTATCCTTTTCTACTAGGGAAACAAAGATTAACTGCTCCAAATACTGTACTTTTGACCACCAAATCTGAAATTAGACACCAATATTCATTGTCTTATTTTCTTCTGTCTAAATCTTAATGCACAGTGTAGTCCTAAAAATACTGAATCCCTTTAAGGTGGCTCCGTGATCACAAAGGTGAGGGAGCTGCTTTTTAATGCATCGGGTAACCTGTTTTAACGCTTTACCCCAGGGAAATCAGAGCATGCACACAGCATGACTCTTTTCAGAAGGCTGTGTGCAGCTCTCCCATTCATCTCTATGAAAGAGCACGTGCACACGGCCTTGTGAATAAAGTTACGCTGATTTCTCACAGGCTAGAATAGGAGACACGGTGAGTATAAAAAGCAACTCCCTGGACCCCCCGTTCCCTCACCTTTGAGCCCCATAATGTAGTTTATAGGACTCAAAGGTGATAATGGAGGCCCTTTAAAGTTAGACTCCTATAAAAAGAAAAATAATATTCTGTTTGATTTGGACTTTTGACCATTTCTTAGGTCTTCCTTATCAGTGGTTCTTCATTTCAAATCAGCTTTAGGCTAACTCCACATGGGCAAGGGCTATATCGGTCCGTGAATCATGGCCAGATATTGCCTTTGCCATCCATGGGAAAGCTCCAAGGATATGAGGCATCCTTATGTGAAAAAAGTCTTGCATCACTTCTAGCGTCCAGGGAATCCCCTGCTGCAGCTGTCACAATCACGGCAGATTATAACGGAGTTCTCGCATTGCTGTCAATGGGGCCAGCTCTGCTGCTTTTGACCCCATTGAAAATAATGGGGCTGCAATGCAAAATCATGCAGCCAGATAGAACATGCCATGATTTGTTTTTCAAAGCATGGCATCATGGTGCTATGAGAAAAAAAAGGTGCTCATGTGTAGGACCCAATTCAAAAGAATGGGTGCGGTTAATATTTGTGCGGTTAAGAACAGCACCACACCTGTCCATCCATCATGTCTGGAATTGCAGCTCAGCTCTAGTAAAGCAAATGGATCCCAGCTGCAATACACACAACCTATTGACAGGCACGACCCTGTTTTGGAAAGCAGGTGCTCTGTTTTTCTAATCCTGGACAATCCGTTTAAGGGCGTTCACATGTGCAGTTTTTGTTCATTTTTTAAATGCAGTTTTTGAAGATAAAACCAGCAGTGGATATAAACAATAGAAGTGGTATCCATCCTTTATTCGTTCTTTCCTTTTGTGATCCTCACCTAGTTTGGGCTTCAAAAACCAAATCAAAAAACTTGAACAAAACCTGTACATGTGAACACAATGAATTCAATGAATGGCTGAGCGCTGCCTCTGATTGGCTGAGTGCTGTGACCAATCACAGGCAGCGCTCAGCTGTCATTCAATGAATGGCTGTGCGCTGCCTGTGATTGGCTGAGCGCTCAGCCAATCAGTACAGCCCTTTTAATCCCTGCCAGCTGAAAGAGCTTCAGAACACTGCTGGGTACCAAGCAACAAGATGCGCCGGAGCCCCGACAGTGGCGTAGAGGTGTTTTTTTTTTTCTACAGCAGCTAAGGATGATTTTTTAGGGAAGGGCTTATATTTCAAGCCCTTCTCCAAAAATCACTGTGGGGGTTGCCTGTATCCCATTGCTTTCAATAGGGCTGGGGGCAGTAGCACCAGCCTTATGGGAAGCAATGGGCTCGGAGATACACTCACTCGCATTTTGAACATGCCTAGAGTCTTTTTTTTTTTGCGCACCTGTGTGTGCAAAAGATAATGCTCATCTGACTGAGCCTTAAAGGCTTGTTCTGTGCAGCTGTTCAGCAATTTCAGTGTTAGTGATCAAGCATGTCCATCTTGTGTGCTGTAAATGTGGATCCCAGCTTTAATATAACAGGTATATAAAGATAATACTGCATATTACAACACAAATAGCGGCGCTGCCAAAACATGATTATTATGACACACAGCTCACATTTACTAAACCCTATTATACTCATCGATTTCCAAACTGAGAAGAACACTGGGGGGATATTTACTGCCTGAAGTGTTCTTTACTTTTCAGCTAAATATGGTTGAATTTTATAGATAGAAACATTTGGCCTGATACTACATTTATAAGGTGAATGAATTATCTGCCTGCTTATTAAGTGCCTCCAATAAAATACATTTAGACAGCATCAAGCAACGATAATGTTGTATAGATTATGTAGTCTCACTAGAGATGAGCGAACGTACTCGTCCGAGCTTGATACTCGTTCGAGTATTAGCGTGTTCGAGATGCTCGTTACTCGAGACGAGTACCACGCGATGTTCGAGTTACTTTCACTTTCATCTCTGAGACGTTAGAGCGCTTTTCTGGCCAATAGAAAGACAGGGAAGGCAATACAACTTCCCCCTGCGACGTTCAAGCCCTATACCACCCCCCTGCAGTGAGTGGCTGGCGAGATCAGGTGTCACCCGAGTATATAAATCGGCCCCTCCCGCGGCTCGCCACAGATGCATTCTGACAGAGATCAGGGAAAGTGCTGCTGATGCCGGAGCTGCTATAGGGAGAGCGTTAGGAGTGATTTTAGGCTTCAAGAACCCCAACGGTCCTTCTTAGGGCCACATCTGACCGTGTGCAGTACTGTTGAGGCTGCTTTTAGCAGTGTTGCACAATTTTTTTTTTGTATATCGCGCGTGCAGAGCATTGCGTCCTCAGTCTGCAGTCATTGTACAGAGTATAGGGCCAGTACTGGTGAGGCAGGGAAAGAGATATTCAGGCTATATAGGCAGTGGGCTTTTTAAAAAAAATTGGGGAAAAATACTATTTTTGGGCTGCCTGTGACCGCCTTCAGTTTACTGCGTGTCTGCTGGGGGTAGTAGTCCTAATTAATACGCAGCTAAGCATTACAGCAGGCTTGCGCAAAATTGTTTCCTGGGTCTGCTGTCTCTGTTACATCACCGCCGTCATCCCGCCAGAGGGAAACAGTATACATAATATTATACGCTGCCTACAGTATCTGTCTGCTGGGGGTAGTAGTCCTAATTAATATGCAGCTAAGCGTTACAGCAGGCTTGCGCAAAATTGTTTCCTCGGTCTGCTGTCTCTGTTACATCACCGCCGTCATCCCACCAGAGGGAAACAGTATACATAATATTATACGCTGCCTACAGTATCTGTTTGCTGGGGGTAGTAGTCCTAATTAATACGCAGCTAAGCGTTACAGCAGGCTTGCGCAAAAATTTTTCATGGGTCTGCTGTCTCTGTTACATCACCGCCGTCATCCCGCCAAAGGGAAACAGTATACATAATATTATACGCTGCCTACAGTATCTGTCTGCTGGGGGTAGTAGTCCTAATTAATACGCAGCTAAGCGTTACAGCAGGCTTGCGCAAAATTGTTTCCTGGGTCTGCTGTCTCTGTTACATCACCGCCGTCATCCCGCCAGATGGAAACAGTATACATAATATTATACGCTGCCTACAGTATCTGTCTGCTGGGGGTAGTAGTCCTAATTAATACGCAGCTAAGCATTACAGCAGGCTTGCGCAAAATTGTTTCCTGGGTCTGCTGTTTCTGTTACATCACCGCCGTCATCCCGCCAGAGGGAAACAGTATACATAATATTATACGCTGCCTACAGTATCTGTCTGCTGTATCAGCTCAGCATTTTAAAAAAATAGAAGCAAAATACTTAAGGCCTACTACTGGCCTTTGGCCACTTGACTGCTTCTGCGCTGTGAATTCCACTAGCTCAGTCATACGCACCTACGTCTCACTAAAGGCGTGCGCAAAATTGTTTCCTGGCTCTGCTGTGCGTTCCGTAAGGGAAGTCAGCCTCCAACCACAGGCCAATAAGTGGCACATTTAATTACAGCGTTCTGTTTCTGCACTCCTGGTAATACAGCATGCTGAGGGGTAGGGGTAGGCCTAGAGGACGTGGACGCGGGCGAGGACGCCGAGGCCCAAGTCAGGGTTAATCTCACAATTAATGGGTCCACGCGGTAGACCTTTATTAGAAAATGAGCAGTGTGAGCAGGTCCTGTCGTGGATGGCAGAAAGTGCATCCAGCAATCTATCGACCACCCAGAATTCTGCGCCGTCCACTGCTGCAACTCTGAATCCTCTGGCTGCTGCTCCTCCTTCCTCCCAGCCTCCTCACTCCATTACAATGACACATTCTGAGGAGCAGGCAGACTCCCAGGAACTGTTCCTGGGCCCCTGCCCAGAATGGCCAGCAATGGTTCCTCTCCCACCGGAGGAGTTTGTCGTGACCGATGCCCAACCATTGGAAAGTTCCCGGGGTCCGGCGGATGAGGCTGGGGACTTCCGGCAACTGTCCCGAGCTTTCAGTGGGTGAGGAGGACGATGACGATGGGACACAGTTGTCTATCACTCAGGTAGTAGTAATTGGAGTATGTCCGAGGGAGGAGCGCACAGAGGATTCGGAGGAAAAGCAGCAGGACGATGAGGTGACTGACCCCACCTGGTTTGCTACGCCTACTGAGGACAGGTCTTCAGAGGGGGAGGCAAGTGCAGCAGCAGGGCAGGTTGGAAGAGGAAGTGTGGTGGCCAGGGGTAGAGGCAGGGCCAGACCGAATAATCCACCAACTGTTTCCCAAAGCGCGCCCGTGCGCCATGCCACCCTGCAGAGGCCGAGGTGCTCAAAGGTCTGGCAGTTTTTTACTGAGAGTGCAGACGACCGACGAACAGTGGTGTGCAACCTTTGTCGCGCCAAGATCAGCCGGGGAGCCACCACCACCAGCCTCACCACCACCAGCATGCGCAGACATATGATGGCCAAGCACCCCACAAGGTGGGACGAAGGCCGTTCACCGCCTCCGGTTTGCACCGCTGCCTCTCCCCCTGTGCCCCAACGTGCCACTGAGATCCAACCCCCCTCTCAGGACACAGGCACTACCGTCTCCTGGCTTGCACCCACACCCTCAACTCCGCTGACCTCGGCCCCATCCACCAATGTCTCTCAGCGCACCGTCCAGCCGGCGCTAGCGCAAGTGTTGGAGCACAAGCGCAAGTACGCCGCCACGCACCCGCATGCTCAAGCGTTAAACGTGCACATTTATCAGCCTGGAGATGCTGCCGTATAGGGTTGTAGAAACGGAGGCTTTCAAAGGTATGATGGCGGCGGCGGCCCCGCGCTACTCAGTTCCCAGTCGCCACTACTTTTTCCGATGTGCCGTCCCAGCCCTGCACGACCACGACTCCCGCAACATTGTACGCGCCCTCACCAACACGGTTACTGCCAAGGTCCACTTAACAACGGATAGGCGGACAAGCACAGGCGGGCAGGGCAACTATATCTCCCTGACGGCACATTGGGTGAATTTAGTGGAGGCTGGGACAGAGTCAGAGGCTGGGACCGCTCACGTCCTACCCACCCCCTGAATTGCGTGCCCCAGCTCGGTGGTGGTATCTGCGGCGGTGTATGCTTTCTCCACTAAACCACCCTCCTCCTCCTCCTCCTACGCAACCTCTGTCTCGCAATCAAGATGTGTCAGCAGCAGCACGTCGCCAGCAGTCGGTGTCGCGCGGCACGGCAGCACAGCGGTGGGCAAGCATCAGCAGGCCGTGCTGAAACTACTCAGCTTAGGAGAGAAGAGGCACACGGCCCACGAACTGCTGCAGGGTCTGGCAGAGCAGACCGACCGCTGGCTTGTGCCGCTGAGCCTCCAACCGGGCATGGTCGTGTGTGACAACGGCCGTAACCTGGTGGTGGCTCTGCAGCTCGGCAGCCTCACGAACATGCCATGCCTGGCCCACTTCTTTAATTTGGTGGTTCAGCGCTTTCTGAAAAGCTACCCACGCTTGTTAGACCTGCTCGGAAAGGTGCGCCGACTTTGCGCACATTTCCGCAAGTCCGACACGGACGCTGCCACCCTGCGCACCCTGCAACATTGTTTTAATCTGCCAGTGCACTGACTGCTGTGCGACGTGCCCACACGGTGGAACTCTACGCTCCACATGTTGGCCAGGCTCTATGAGCAGCGTAGAGCTATAGTGGAATACCAACTCCAACATGGGCGGCGCAGTGGGAGTCAGCCTCCTCAATTCTTTACAGAAGATTGGGCCTGGTTGGGAGACATCTGCCAGGTCCTTGGAAACTTTGAGGAGTCTACCCAGATGGTGAGCGGCGATGCTGCAATCATTAGCATCACCATTCCTCTGCTATGCCTCTTGAGAAGTTCCCTGCAAAGCATAAAGGCAGACGCTTTGCGCTCGGAAACAGAGGCGGGGGAAGACAGTATGTCGCTGGATAGTTAGAGCACCCTCCTGTCTATATCTCAGCGCGTTGAGGAGGAGGAGGGGGAGGAGGATGAGGAGGAGGGAGAAGAGACAGCTTGGCCCACTGCTGAGGGTACCCATGCTGCTTGCCTGTCATCTTTTCAGCGTGTATGGCCTGAGGAGGAGGAGGAGGATCCTGAAAGTGATCTTCCTAGTGAGGACAGCCATGTGTTGCGTACAGGTACCCTGGCACACATGGCTGACTTCATGTTAGGATGCCTTTCTCGTGACCCTCGCATTACACGCATTCTGGCCACTACGGATTACTGGGTGTACACACTGCTCGACCCACGGTATAAGGAGAACTTTTCCACTCTCATACCCGAAGAGGAAAGGGGTTCGAGAGTGATGCTATACCACAGGACCCTGGCGGACAAGCTGATGGTAAAATTCCCATCCGACAGCGCTAGTGGCAGAAGGCGCAGTTCCGAGGGCCAGGTAGCAGGGGAGACGCGGAGATCAGGCAGCATGTACAGCACAGGCAGGGGAACACTCTCTAAGGCCTTTGACAGCTTTCTGGCTCCCCAGCAAGACTGTGTCACCGCTCCCCAGTCAAGGCTGAGTCGGCGGGAGCACTGTAAAAGGATGGTGAGGGAGTACGTAGCCGATCGCACGACCGTCCTATGTGACGCCTCTGCCCCCTACAACTACTGGGTGTCGAAGCTGGACACGTGGCCTGAACTCGCGCTCTATGCCCTGGAGGTGCTTGCTTGTCCTGCGGCTAGCGTCTTGTCAGAGAGGGTGTTTAGTGTGGCTGGGGGAATCATCACGGATAAGCGTACCCGCCTGTCAACCGACAGTGCCGACAGGCTTACACTCATAAAGATGAACAAAGCCTGGATTTCCCCAGACTTCTCTTCTCCACCAGCGGACAACAGCGATACCTAAACAATACGTAGGCTGCACCAGCGGACAACAGCGGTACCTAAACAATACGTAGGCTGCACTCGCGGATTGAAGCTTCGTTCTCTATCACCATCAAAAACGGGGACCTTTTAGCTTCATCAATCTGTGTATTATATTAATCCTCCTCCTCCTGCTCCTCCTCCTGAAACCTCACGTAATCACGCTGAACGGGCAATTTTTCTTAGGCCCACAAGGCTCAGTCATATAATTTTTGTAAACAATTTTTATATGTTTCAATGCTCATTAAAGCGTTGAAACTTGCGCCTAAACCAATTTTTATTTTAACTGGGCTGCCTCCAAGCCTAGTTACAAATTAAGCCACATTAACCAAAGCGATTAATGGGTTTCACCTGCCCTCTTGGTTGGGCATGGGCAATTTTTCTGAGGTACATTAGTAGTGTTGGTACACCAATTTTTTGGGGCCCTCGCCTACAGTGTAATCCAATTAATTTTTTGCCCACCTGCATTAAAGCTGACGTTACATCAGCTGTGCTGGGCACTGCAATGGGATATATTTATGTACCGCTGGTGGGTTCCAGGCAGCTACCCATGCTGTGGGTCCACAGGGAGTTGTAACTGCATGTGTCTACTTCTAAAGAACCCCAGTGTGACTGGGGCATGCAGTGTGGGCCGAAGCCTACCTGCATTAAACATGACATTACCTCAGCTGTGATGGGCAATGCAATGGGATATATTTATGTACCGCCGGTGGCTTCCTGGCACCCACCCATGCTGTCGGTCCACACGGAGTTGTAACTGCATGTGTCCACTTCTAAAGGACCCCAGTCTGACTGGGGCATGCAGTGTGGGCCGAAGCCCACCTGCATTAAACATGACATTACCTCAGCTGTGATGGGCAATGCAATGGGATATATTTATGTACCGCCGGTGACTTCCTGGCACCCACCCATGCTGTCAGTCCACAGAGACTTCACAATAGGGAGTTGTACCTGCCTGTGTCTATGAATTAAAAACCCCGGTCAGGTTGGGGCATGCAGTGTGGGCCGAAGCCCACCTGCATTTAATCGGACGTTAGCTCTGCTGTCCAGGGCACTGCAATGGGATACATTTATGTACAGCCGGTGGGTTCCAGGGAGCCACCCATGCTGTGGGTGCACACGGAATTCCCATTGTGAAGTTGTACCTGCCTGTGACTATATATAAAAAAACGCGGTCTGACTGGGGCATGCAGACACCTTGACAGAATGAATAGTGTGTGGCACATAGGTTCCCCATTGCTATGCCCACGTGTGCAGCTCCTGATGGAGGTGGCACAGGATTGGATTTCTCATTGCTTCTGTACAGCATTGTGGGCTATCGCCCCGCCCCTTTTAAAGAGGGTCGCTGCCTAGCCGTGCCAACCCTCTGCAGTGTGTGCCTGCGGTTCCTCCTCATGGCAGACGCACTTATAAATAGACATGAGGGTGGTGTGGCATGAGGGCAGCTGAAGTCTGCGCAGGGACACTTTGGTGTTCGCTGTAGACACTGGGTCGTGCGGGGGGGGGGGGGGGGTTGGCAGCATGTAACCTAGGAGAAAGCCAGAGTTTTCTCCAGAAGGTTAAGTGACTGGGTTTGACTTATATCTGCAGTCATTGTTACAAGGCCTCTTTAACAGTCTTACATTGACTTGCAGAAGTGCCTCTACAGCTCCACTTTATAGAAGGTACTTCTATAACGTGGAGCTGTAGAGTCATTATGCAAATCCTGTATTTGCAAACTGTATTTCAGTGAGGAACAGCCATGGCTTTATATGTCTCCTCACATCTACTACCATGTTTCCCTGAAAATAAGACACTGTCTTATATACATTTTTGCCCCCAAAAGGCACAGTGTCTTATTTTTAGAGGGGTTTTATACTCACCTGGCCCGCCACGTCTGGGTCCCTTGTGCTGGTCTCTGGGGCTGCGGCAGGCTGCAGTGTAATCCTCGGCATTGACACAGCACTCTCTTTCTGGTGACAGGGCTTTGAATAACCCGCCTCCCGCAAGCGAGTGCTCTGATTGGATCAGAGCCAGTGCTCGATGAACTAATCACAGCCATACAGTGCTGTTGTTCATTGAATGGCTGTGAATGATCGAGCGCTGGCTCTGATGGGCTGAGCCAGTGGCGCTTGATCCAATCACAGCACTCGCTTGCTCGAGGCGGGGTATTCAAAGTTCCATCACCAGAAAGAGAGTGTTGTCACAATGCTGTGTCAGCAGCCTGCCGCAACACCGGAAACCAGCGTGAGGGACCCAGACGTCATAGGCCAGGTGAGTATAAGACACCCCCTCCCCCGAAAATAAGACACTGTGCCTCTTTTGGGGCACAAATTAATATAAGATAGTGACTTAGCTAGAGCTTATTTTCTGGGGAGGACTTATATTTTGCGCCTCCCCCCTTAATCTGATTTTATTTTCTAATTGTTATTTTTTTTAAATTCTGTTGCCTGTGCATAATTATGGGGCCATATAGTTACTATGGCTGAACTGCAGTTAATAGCATTTAGGGATATGCTTTATAGCAGAACTCATGAGGCATGCACACAATGGAAAGGAAAGGACCGATTTACCTTTACATGAGGGTGTTCTAGGCATGCTGTGTGACATGTACAGAGATCACTGTGCAGGGAGGGAGAGGAGGTGAGCAGTGACGAATATATATTTTGAATGGTGGATCCTGTGTTTGCTATATATTAGGCCTCATTCACACAAGTGTTGTTCTAGGGCATTATTTGCGCATGGAAAGATTGCATCTATTAGAAATAATGGTTTCCTATAGAAGCGCCCACATGAAGGAATTTTTGGACGTGCTAAATACTCGCACCAATCAAAGATAGGACATACATGTGCAAAGCTTGCATCTAAGATCTGTGGTGCGAGAACAGATAGCACCAGATCTATCTTTAGTGCATGCTTTCCATAGACTCCTATGGGAGCTGGAAAACACATATCACGCACCTCTGATCGTTTGAACAGGCAATTTCACAGCTAATTAAAATAGCTGAAATTCACCCGCTCATGCAATCTTTAGTGCAGTATAGCTGCGATCTTTTCACACGCGTATACTGCGCTAAAACAGCGCTCGTCTGAAATGTCCATGTCAGTGTAATCCTACAGGTGACAATAATGAGATGACTGCTAAAAAGTTTTCTGTACAGATCAGAAAGTGTCAAACTTTTATTAAGCTTAGTAGTCAGTGTGAAAACTGCAGGATTTGGGGCATTTTTTAAAATATAGATTTTAAAATTGAAAATGAAAAAAAAATCTCCAAAAATTCCCAAGAAAGCTTTACTTTGATTTCTATAAGAGGGCATTTTCTGATATCACATTCCCTTTAAAATAAGCAGTAAAATTGTAAATGAAAAGTTTATTGAGTATTTTGCATGAATATTTTAAAGGAGAAATGTGTTTTGTGATATACTGGAATAAAGACTTGCTTTGGTCTATTCATTTTAGCTTATGTTAATTGTGCTGTTTCCATTCATATTGCATTCGTATTCTGGCTTTTTAATGTAATATAACACTTTTTCTAACTTCAAAAGTTAATCTGAATGTTATTCTAAGTAGCAAAGAAGTCTGATTTTATTGTGAGTCCATCAAAGGCCAATAACTGGAAATGTTAAGAAGGCATTAGAGACCTTTGATGAACTCACAATAAAATCACCCAATGTACATAGGGCGCTAATATATTTCAAACAACTGTACTGAGAGATAGCACAACACAAGGAAAAAAGCATGGGAAGGGTTGCACATCAGTAACTGCTTTATTACACACATTCTTCTGCAATGTTACTAAGCAACCAAATTCTCATATTTAGAAGACCTTAATGTGCCTGGCAGAGCAATGTTATAATAGCGCTTAACATAACTTCAGTATCCCCTTTTCTGCTCTTTTCAAGCATTTGCAGCAACAGATTAGGGATAATTAGAGTTGAAGTAAATGATTCTATAGTGCAATCACATCATGAAGAACAAATATAGCATTGATGGTGATGATCCCATTGACAGTCATTTAATATGCAAAATCCACTAAAAATGATTTCAGCTGATAAGGAATGTAATGCCTAACATGTCCTGGCCTCTGTTCAAATGACTGGCGATCAGCTTGTAGCAATACATTATACGCATCATTTATGGATGTTAGACATCAAGAGTCAGATTCACATTAGAATACTCTTAACAATCACGCTGCTTCTACAGAAGGCAAATTAATAATCATACATAAAAGTTACAATGAATCTACTCTAAAATTTGTCCCACTGATATGAAATTGTTTATTTGTTAATCCTTGGAACACGGCATGGTTTCCTAATGAGTAAACAAAGTGTGATGATCAGCAGCAAAATAAATCAGCAAGAATAATGTATCTATGAGAAGAATGGCTCAAATACATATACTCCTTTATTTATAAAGCACCAGCAGATGATCCTGGTGGATTAAGATGATTATTGCGGAAAATAGAGAATGCAGCAATATAATAAATACTTTTATTTGTAGATTAGGGTAAAATGAGAAAGATCAAGCAAACATATTGAACTAAGAGTATTGTGAGTACACTTCAGCAAATGAGAAGTGCTCTAATGTAAGATTGTAGGCTGGAGCTGTAAGCTAAAGTGTTGTAATGTAGCATTATGAAATATATAAAGGGAATCTGCCATCAAAGGATGACCTATTGTTTAAATAGTAACTGCACTTTTTTCAAACTTCTGACCACTGTGCCCCTTTGTCTTGGTTGTTAATGGCTCCTCATAGCAGCTGAAGACAGACTCATAGAGAACTATAGATCGCAAAGCCAAATAAAGGGGCACAACGTTTGGGTGAGCGATGTAGGCCACTAGTTCTAGCAATCAGTGAGATTCTCAGCAGCAGGACGCCTTTTACATAGGCAGATATTGAGCATGGATGTTTATTTGAATGTTGGATTGCCCAGTAATTGGCCTATCTGGATCTGAAAACACTCATTTATCTGGTGATCACATCTTTTGTACGAACCAAAAAATCATTGTTGTTAGAAGCACATTCCCCTCTGTAGATGGGGAATGCTGACAAAGATGATCCTCTATGGGGATGAACAATCGTATGAATAACCAGTCATCCTCTAAGAGAGTCTGAATTGGCCTATGTGAAGGCCAGACAGATAAGCGCTCATCTTTTAGATTAGTGGTAGTCATTGACAGCTTCGATGGCTCTCACTGTAAGCAAAAAACAGCAGTATACAATTTATTGCAGGATCTCCTTCTGTTCAAAAGTGTAGTCAATTATGGCTTTCAATACAGTTTAACAAAATACCAACATGCAGTATATCGGTCAAATGTATGTCAATGGATACATCTTTGGCAGATGAAGCCTACTGGAAATATGGCATATTCATCTGGAATTGTTCCTAACATATATACGGAATGCAAATCACAGACGAAATAATACAAACAATAATCTGGTCACACTTATCTATCTGTGAATTTCTTGATGGACACCAGTATCTTATGATACTAATTTGTTATATTCTTGCACAGACACATATAGCGTAAACCATGCGTTACATAGAAATGCAATTATTTTTAAAAGATAGTCACTCATGTGACTGATCTCGAGTTATCTTGAGCTAAGAGGAAATATTACGAAGTAAACATCTGTATACAGAAAGGAAAATACTATTAATCATATAACTGATATGATACAAATTAAAGGAATCTGAAAACAAGTAAAAGAGCCCCAAATGGCCATTTCCCTACTACATTATCCGTTTACACTATTAAACATACAGTGCTTCATTGCCAGCATCTGTGTCTTCACCTAATTGTGCATAATATTAGCTGGCTGAATCTTGCCAGTTCGTTTACACAGTTAGCATGCTGACAATGCAAAATTATCTAATTTGCCACTAATTGCAAATTATGTAGATAATTCTCATCTTGTATGTGCTTACTATAAGAGATTTTAATACTAAATTGATAAACTGATGGCAAAGTAATTTTAATTAAGGTTATCTATTTTCTAATTCATCTTCTGGGAAAAAAAGACAGATACTTTGTGCTTCACTGGAAATTAAAGCCTTTTGTTATAATGTCGAGAAATAAAGTCATCATATTAAGAAAAAATATGAACTATATTGGAGTGTAAAAAATAGCGAATAATATGAGTCATTGTAAATGTGTACTTAGAAGGATTAAATGCTGAGATAAATATTTGTTTTCCCACATAAATTATGTACAGGTTAAATTAGAACAATTACATTATTTTTTAGGTAAAGCTTTAAGGAATAGCATAACTAGAGTTTACTTGATATATGTAATGTCATTATCAGAAATGCTCCATTTACAAGGACAAGTGTTGCAATATAACTAGAGATGAGCGAGTATACTCGCTAAGGCACTACTCGCTCGAGTAATGTGCCTTAGCCGAGTATCTCCCAGCTCATCCCTAAAGATTCAGGGGCCGGCAGGGGCGGGGAGCGGCGGGGGGGAGATCTCTCTCTCCCCCCTTCTCTCCCCTGCTCCCCGCCGCAACTCGCCTGTCAGCCGCGGCACCCCCCGAATCTTTAGGGGCGAGCAGGGAGATACTCGGCTAAGGCACATTACTCGAGCGAGTAGTGCCTTAGCGAGTATACTCGCTCATCTCTAAATATAACCAGTAAAGCTACAGTACTTGAATAGGGAGGAAGGCTTCAGTAAGCTTCAACTTTTGGAGTCAAAGCTCAGGCTACAAGCCGGCTGACAAACACCTCATGTGTCTATAGACTCCTGTTAATAGGGTGTGGTGACATAAATGTATCCATATTCCCTACATTTGGCTTACATACCTTTTTTCGCAAGCACACTCAACTATTGCAAAGAAATGTATATAGTGTGATATACATTTTTAATAGTATACATGGAATGAGCAATGTAGTGTATGCTGTGCAATATATTTGCTAATATTAATTAACTCATCCTTTTTTTGCATTTATGTTCCCCAAGCATTTTTTATCCCCTCGTCCTGTAAACAATTTTTGATCCCTATAATAGCTTTATTTTAGCAGTTGGAGGTATCAGGCAGACATCACTGTCCATAAATATGGATTGAAAAATGATGAATTATTTCCTTAATATTGAATACATACTCTTCTGTTTCTATAATTCTCGTACATTTCAATAGATAGTGCTATACACATAAACTACTGGTTAAACATTTCAGAACACCTTGATTTTCCAGTTATTTTTTGCATTAACACAGTTCAAATAAAGTGAAATTGTTTAAAGGTTCAAAAGTAAGTGAAAAACATAACAATGTTATGAAATTTTAAGTGAAAAGCAACAATAGTTGGAATTCATCATTTTAACCAAATGGCTTTTTTAAGATGACACATCAAGGACAGCTGCTCTGCAGCCGGGAAAGCAAGTTATGGTCTCGAATTGGATGCAAACTATTCTTAAGGCTGGTTTACACGGCCAATGATCGCTCAAAAATCGCTCAAACGACAGTTTGAGTGACAGCCTTGAGCGATCATTTTGCACAAAGTATAAATTGGTATTTAAGTAGCTACTCAGCTACTGAAATACCAATTAGGTGTGCAAATGAAGCCTTCCCTGAATGCAGTTAATAGCCCTAGGCTATTATCTGTGCTTAGATCACTTGCTCTGCATAGGGAAACAATGCTGTCTTCACTCCCCGTGGAGAACTACTGATAAAAGTGAGCAACGATTTTTAGGTTAGCTTGCATTTAACGATTAGCTAACGGTACCCGAAAAGCGGACGATGCGCACACATTTACACAAACTGATTATCGCTAAAACGATCGCGACTAGCAATTTTTTTAGTGATCATCGGCTGGTGTAAATGGGCCTTCACAGTGTCAACTTTTGTAGATTTCTTTTAAACCCTCTGATTCTATGTAACTAGTGTTGAAGCAGACTGCATTGCAACATCATGGATTATAGGGCCAGATTTGGACAGTTGTGCTCTTCAGGACAGAGCACATTGCCATCATAATGACAAGAAAAAGGCAATTAACCTAGTAAGACAGACAGACAATTATAACCCTTAGAAGTGTAGGTCTGTCCTACTAAGAAATTGCCAAGAAAGCCAAAATGGCAGTCAGTACAGTTCACTACACCAACAAAAGTTACTGTACTACAAAATCAATGACAAGTTTTAATCAATCAATAAGCACAAAAATGGATCCGCGCTCTTTTAGGATATTAATGCTCCAGAAAGCAATTGAGCATGTATAAACTCTTTAATGCACAACGCGTTTCGTCATCAGCATGACTTTATCAAGTAATTCATACAATCACTAAACGATAACTTATAAAGTAATCTTCAAGCAGATCCGGCTCGCTCTCCACCCCCCGCAACTGGGGACGCGTCCAACACGGTGACATCATCACGCCACGTGACTACGCGTCGCGTCAGACGCAGGAGACGTGACGGGATGCCGTAGGGCGCTGGGAGGACGGCGGATCTAGAGGGGATGGGCCACATATCTGTCAGGTAATAACCATTACTATATAAGTTATTGTTTAGTGATTGTATGAATGTACTTGATAAAGTCAAGCTGATGACGAAACGCGTTGTGCATTAAAGAGTCTATACATGCTCGATTGCTTTCTGGAGCATTAATATCCTAAAAGAGCGTGGATCCATTTTTGTGCTTATTGATTGCTTTGTATGCGGATCTCACACGCCTGGGACACGTAGGACCTGCTTGCTCTCCTGTTTATAGCCCGGTGGGATTACAGGAGTCTCCGGATTTACCATCTATTAATGTTCACCAGGACATGGAGGTGTTAGTGGAGTCCTCATCCTAGGCTCCACTATACACCGGGTAAGTTCATACCCACTTTGTTTTTAGATCCATTTGGATTCCTGCACACCCAGGAGCGCTATCCTTACTCTCACTTTGTAATGACAAGTTTTAGAGAGTCAACAGTTTGCGTTATTGGGACCTTTTAGCACAAAACCTTCAAGTTCAGCTTAAGGCAGCAAAAAATAAACAAGTTTCCATTTTAACTGTGAAGGTTTGACAGATAAAGAATCAGCAAGAAAGTCACTGCTAAGATTGAAAAAAAAAGACTTCCCTGGGCCAAGCAGCATGTCCAGGTTTTTGTGCACTGTAAAGTAGGTGAAAGGATGGTTCCTGAGTGTGTGACAACTGTCAAACTGTCACGTCCTTGCGGCACAAGAGCACCACGCTCGGCATGAGCGCAGGGTGACATCCAGACTGAACGCAAGAATTATACACCACGCAATGCAGGACAGTGAGCACCACTCAAGGAAGATGGAAAAAACCTGTCCCTTACCAAACAGGGAAGTGAGAAACCCCTGCCTGCATGCAGAGTTATTGTCCTAATAAGGACAACTGTCTTCTTCTGGGCCCTGACTATTCCTATCGGAACCCCTGGAGAGATGTACTGAGCCGCAATGCAAAATAATAAAGGTAACCAAAAAACAACAGAAAGCATACTGCAGAACTTATCTGAACTTGGAAGCTTTTCACCAAGGTTAGAGGCTCACACCAACTCAAACTTCTCCTCTAGAGAACTGAATAAGCAGCAAGGAGTAAAGGGAGGGGTATGAATATAAAGCTTTCCACACTTGCTGATAGGAAGAGCAACTAGAGAATCACACACCCAACCCTCTCCCAGGAATGACTAATAGTCAGCATGCAGCATATAGAGAGATAGTAACAAGCAATCTATACACAATGTGCCTTATCCCTTGTCATGCATAGCAACAGAGTGACAGGTCTGACCCTGCATCGTGGCCACCATGCCACAATGCTGTCGCGACCGACAAGCCGCGATACAAACACGGAATAGAAAGCATAATGCTCTGCGGCTCTTTTGCTGAATCCAGAGTTGGCAACTTGCACACTGGACAAAAAGCCATGCAATACTCTCTGGTATATTTCTAGTTGATCAGGGTAGCACAAGAGAAGATGAGGGGGTGTAGTCACGCTATGATAGGAGACCAAGGATAGCAGGCAAAATTTATACTGGCAACACATTTCAGTACCAGAATGGTACCTTCCTCAGGCCAGTTGATCAGTGGTTCATATTAAAGGAAGACAATCTTCTAAAATATACTTCTAGGTTATGTCAAAACTACTTAAGAAAACAAGAAGTTGGTAGACTACAAAGAATGGGATGGCCTATACAATCTCCACACTTAAACCCCACTGAGCATGTTTGGAATAAACTGGACAGAAGGGGAAAAACATAGCAACTAGAGATGAGCGAACACCAAAATGTCCGGGTGTTCGTTATTCGGAACGAACTTCCCGCGATGTTCGAGGGTTCGTTTCGAACAACGAACCCCATTGAAGTCAATGGGCGACCAGAACATTTTTGTATTTCGCCGATGCTCGCTAAGGTTTTCATGTGTGAAAATCTGGGCAATTCAAGAAAGTGATGGGAACGACACAGCAACGGATAGGGCAGGCGAGGGGCTACATGTTGGGCTGCATCTCAAGTTCACAGGTCCCACTATTAAGCCACAATAGCGGCAAGAGTGGGCACCCCCCCTCCTAACAACTTTTACTTCTGAAAAGCCCTCATTAGCAATGCATACCTTAGCTAAGCACCACACTACCTCCAACAAAGCACAATCACTGCCTGCATGACACTCCACTGCCACTTCTCCTGGGTTACATGCTGCCCAACCCCCCCACCACCACCACAGCGCACACCAAAGTGTCCCTGCGCAGCCTTCAGCTGCCCTCATGCCACACCACCCTCATGTCTATTTATAAGTGCGTCTGCCATGAGGAGGAACCGCAGGCACACACTGCAGAGGGTTGGCACGGCTAGGCAGCGACCCTCTTTAAAAGGGGCGGGGCGATAGCCCACAATGCTGTACAGAAGCAATGAGAAATAGAATCCTGTGCCACCGCCATCAGGAGCTGCACACGTGGGCATAGCAATGGGGAACCTATGTGCCACACACTATTCATTCTGTCAAGGTGTCTGCATGCCCCAGTTAGACCGGGCTTTTTAATTCATAGACACAGGCAGGTACAACTCCCTATTGTGAAGTCCCTGTCGACCGACAGCATGGGTGGCTCCCTGGAACCCACCGGCGGTACACAAAAATATCCCATTGCATTGCCCAACACAGCTGAGGTAGTAATGTCGTGCGTAATAGAGGTGGGCTTCGGCCCACACTGCATGCCCCAGTCTGACTGGGGTTCTTTAGAAGTGGACACATGTAGGTTACACTCCCTGTGGACCCACTGCCTGGGTGGGTGCCAGGAAGCCACCGGCGGTACATAGAAATATCCCATTGCATTGCCCAACACAGCTGAGGTAGTAATGTCGTGCGTAATACAGGTGGGCTTCGGCCCACACTGCATGCCCCAGTCAGACTGGGGTTCTTTACAAGTGGACACATGTAGGTTACACTCCGTGTGCACCTACAGCATGGGTGGCTCCCTGGAACCCACCGGCGGTACACAAAAATATCCCATTGCATTGCCCAACACAGCTGAGGTAGTAATGTCGTGCGTAATAGAGGTGGGCTTCGGCCCACACTGCATGCCCCAGTCTGACTGGGGTTCTTTAGAAGTGGACACATGTAGGTTACACTCCCTGTGGACCCACTGCCTGGGTGGGTGCCAGGAAGCCACCGGCGGTACATAGAAATATCCCATTGCATTGCCCAACACAGCTGAGGTAGTAATGTCGTGCGTAATACAGGTGGGCTTCGGCCCACACTGCATGCCCCAGTCAGACTGGGGTTCTTTACAAGTGGACACATGTAGGTTACACTCCGTGTGCACCTACAGCATGGGTGGCTCCCTGGAACCCACCGGCGGTACACAAAAATATCCCATTGCATTGCCCAACACAGCTGAGGTAGTAATGTCGTGCGTAAGGGCGAGCACCCACTGGCGTTTGCGTTTTCGCGGCGTTTTTCGCGGCGTTTTCCGCGGCGTTTTCGCGGCGTTTTTCGCGGCGTTTTCGCGGCTTTTCCATTAATTTCCATGGAGAAAAATAAGGACACATATGCAACTGACAGTTCCTATGTTAAAAACGCAAACGCAACGCAAAAAAAACGCCAGTGGACAGGAACACATGTTATCTCTATGCCTGTGCAGGAAAAACGCAAAACGCAAAACGCAGGTAAAAAAACGCCAGTGGGTGCTCGCCCTAATACAGGTGGGCTTCGGCCCACACTGCATGCCCCAGTCTGACTGGGGTTCTTTAGAAGTGGACACATGTAGGTTACACTCCGTGTGCACCTACAGCATGGGTGGCTCCCTGGAACCCACCGGCGGTACATAGAAATATCCCATTGCATTGCCCAACACAGCTGAGGTAGTAATGTCGTGCTTAATGCAGGTGGGCTAAAAATTTATTTGATTACACTGTAGGCGAGGGCCCACAAAAATTGCTGTATCAACAGTACTAATGTACATCCCAAAAATTGGCCATGGCCAGCCAAGAGGGCAGGTGAAACCCATTAATTGCTTTGGTTAATGTGGCTTAAGTGGTAACTAGGCCTGGAGGCAGCCCAGTGTAACGAAAAATTGGTTCAAGTTACAGTTCCAACGCTTTTAAGAGCATTAAAACTTTTAAAAATTGTTTAAAAAAATTATTTGAGTGAGCCTTGTGGCCCTAAGAAAAATTGCCCGTTCAGCGTGATTACGTGAGGTTTCAGGAGGAGTAGCAGGAGGAGGAGGAGGAGGAGGAATATTAGACACAGATTGATGAAGCAGAAATGTCCTCGTTTTGGATGGTGAGAGAGAACGTAGCTTCCATCCGCGGGTGCAGCCTACGTATTGCTTACGTATCGCTGCTGTCCGCTGGTGGAGAACAGAAGTCTGGGGAAATCCAGCCTTTGTTCATCTTGATGAGTGTTAGCCTGTCGGCACTGTCGGTTGACAAGCGGCTACGCTTATCTGTGATGATTCCCCCAGCCGCACTAAACACCCTCTCCGACAAGACGCTAGCCGCAGGACAAGCAAGCACCTCCAGGGCATACAGCGCTAGTTCAGGCCACGTGTCCAGCTTCGACACCCAGTAGTTGTAGGGGGCAGAGGCGTCACCGAGGATGGTCGTGCGATCGGCTACGTACTCCCTCACCAACCTTTTACAGTGCTCCCGCCGACTCAGCCTTGACTGGGGAGCGGTGACACAGTCTTGGTGGGGAGCCATAAAGCTGGCCAGGCCCTTAAAGACTGTTGCACTGCCTGGGATGTACATGCTGCTCGATCTCCGCACCTCCCCTGCTACCTTGCCCTCGGTACTGCGCCTTCTGCCACTAGCGCTGTCGGATGGGAATTTTACCATCAGCTTGTCCGCAAGGGTCCTGTGGTATAGCAACACTCTCGAACCCCTTTCCTCTTCGGGAATGAGAGTGGGCAGGTTCTCCTTATAGCGTGGGTCGAGCAGTGTGTACACCCAGTAATCCGTTGTGGCCAGAATGCGTGCAACGCGAGGGTCACGAGAAAGGCATCCTAACATGAAGTCAGCCATGTGTGCCAGGGTACCAGTACGCAACACATGGCTGTCTTCACTAGGAAGATCACTTTCAGGATCCTCCTCCTCCTCCTCAGGCCATACACACTGAAAGGATGACAGGCAATCAGCCGGTGTACCGTCAGCAGCGGGCCAAGCTGTCTCTTCCCCCTCCTCCTCATCCTCCTCATGCTCCTTCTCCTCCTCCTGTACGCGCTGAGAAATAGACAGGAGGGTGCCCTGACTATCCAGCGGCATACTGTCTTCCCCCGCCCCCGTTTCCGAGCGCAAAGCAGCTGCCTTTATGGTTTGCAGGGAATTTCTCAAGATGCATAGCAGAGGAATGGTGACGCTAATGATTGTAGCATCGCCGCTCACCACCTGGGTAGACTCCTCAAAATTACCAAGGACATGGCAGATGTCTGCCAACCAGGCCCACTCTTCTGAAAGGAATTGAGGAGGCTGACTCCCACTGCGCCGCCCATGTTGGAGTTGGTATTCGACTATAGCTCTACGTTGTTCATAGAGCCTGGCCAACATGTGGAGCGTAGAGTTCCACCGTGTGGGTACGTCGCACAGCAGTCGGTGCACTGGCAGCTTAAAGTGATGTTGCAGGGTGCGCAGGGTGGCAGCGTCCGTGTGGGACTTGCGGAAATGTGCGCAGAGCCGGCGCGCCTTTACGAGCAGGTCTGACAAGCGTGGGTAGCTTTTCAGAAAGCGCTGAACCACCAAATTAAAGACGTGGGCCAGGCATGGCACGTGCGTGAGGCTGCCGAGCTGCAGAGCCGCCACCAGGTTACGGCCGTTGTCACACACGACCATGCCCGGTTGGAGGCTCAGCGGCGCAAGCCAGCGGTCGGTCTGCTGTGTCAGACCCTGCAGCAGTTCGTGGGCCGTGTGCCTCTTATCGCCTAAGCTGAGTAGTTTCAGCACGGCCTGCTGACGCTTGCCCACCGCTGTGCTGCCACACCGCGCGACACCGACTGCTGGCGACATGCTGCTGCTAACACATCTTGATTGCGAGACAGAGGAGGAGGAGGAGGAGGAGGGTGCTTTAGTGGAGGAAGCATACACCTCCGCAGATACCAGCACCGAGCTGGGGCCCGCAATTCTGGGGGTGGGTAGGACGTGAGCGGTCCCAGGCTCTGACTCTGTCCCAGCCTCCACTAAATTCACCCAATGTGCCGTCAGGGAGATGTAGTGGCCCTGCCCGCCTGTGCTTGTCCACGTGTCCGTAGTTAAGTGGACCGTGGCAGTAACCGCGTTGGTGAGGGCGCGTACAATGTTGCGGGAGACGTGGTCGTGCAGGGCTGGGACGGCACATCGGGAAAAGTAGTGGCGACTGGGAACTGAGTAGCGCGGGGCCGCCGCCTCCATGATACTTTTGAAGGACTCAGTTTCCACAACCCTATACGGCAGCATCTCAAGGCTGATGAATTTTGCTATGCGGACGGTTAACGTTTGAGCGTGCGGGTGCGTGGCGGCGTACTTGCGCTTGCGCTCGAACACTTGCGCAAGCGACGGCTGGACGGTGCGCTGAACTACACTGCTGGATGGGGCCGAGGACAGCGGAGATGAGGGTGTGGGTGCAGGCCATGAGGTGGTAGTGCCTGTGTCCTGAGAGGGGGGTTGCATCTCAGTGGCAGGTTGGGGCACAGGGGGAGAGGCAGGGGTGCAAACCGGAGGCGCTGAACGGCCTTCGTCCCACCTTGTGGGGTGCTTGGCCATCATATGTCTGCGCATGGTGGTGGTGGTGAGGCTGTTGGTGTTGGCTCCCCGGCTGAGCTTTGCGCAACAAAGGTTGCACACCACTGTTCGTCGGTCGTCAGGCGTCTCTGTGAAAAACTGCCAGACCTTAGAGCACCTCGGCCTCTGCAGGGTGGCATGGCGCGAGGGGGCGCTTTGGGAAACACTTGGTGGATTATTCGGTCTGGCCCTGCCTCTACCCCTGGCCACCGCACTGCCTCTTGCAACCTGCCCTGCTGATGCCCTTGACTCCCCCTCTGAAGACCTGTCCTCCTGAGTAAGCGTTGCACACCAGGTGGGGTCAGTCACCTCATCGTCCTGCTGCTCTTCCTCCGAATCCTCTGTGCGCTGCTCCCTCGGACTTACTGCCCTTACTACTACCTCACTGCAAGACAACTGTGTCTGATCGTCATCGTCCTCCTCACCCACAGAAAGTTGTTGAGACAGTTGGCGGAAGTCCCCAGCCTCTTCCCCCGGACCCCGGGAACTTTCGAATGGTTGGGCATCAGTGACGATAAACTCCTCTGGTGGGAGAGGAACCGTTGCTGCCCAATCTAAGCAGGGGCCCGAGAACAGTTCCTGGGAGTGTTCCCGCTCCTGAGCAGGTGTCATTGTAGTGGAGTGAGGAGGCTGGGAGGAAGGAGGAGCAGCAGACAGAGGATTCGGATTTGCAGCAGTGGACGGCGCAGAACTGCGTGTTGACGATAGGTTGCTCAAAGCACTTTCTGCCATCCAGGACAGGACCTGCTCACACTGCTCATTTTCTAATAACCGTCTCCCGCGTGGACCCATTAATTGGGCGATGAATGTGGGGACGCCAGAAACGTGCCTCTCTCCTAATCGCGCAGCAGTCGGCTGCAACACACCGGGATCAGGAGCTCGGCCTGTGCCCACACCCTGACTTGGCCCTCCGCGTCCTCGGCCGCGTCCACGTCCTCTAGGCCTACCCCTACCCCTCAGCATGCTGTATTACCAGTGATTTGATTTCACAGGCAGGAAATAAATTGGCGCAAGACTGCAGGCCAAATATAATTTTTGCCCTTTTTGGAAAACGAAAGGCCCCACTGCCTCTAGTGAATGAATAATCTAAGTTTAATAACTGTGCTGTGTCCCTGCTAATGTGTCACAGAACGTGAGGGTAGCAGAGTTATTATAACTCTGGCAGAGCAGGTATTTTTTTCCCAATTAAGGAAAGCAAATGGCGAAGCCAGCAGTAAAGCGTAGCTGGGTGCGTCTGATTTTTTAACGTTGTACACGCAGCTCACACGTGTCCACAGCCCTTAGGACGGACAGAGGCTGGACAAATAGATTTGTTTTCAGTTTTTTTCCACCAAAAGGCAGCACAGCGTATATTCAATGAACATGAGAAGTTTAATAACTGTGCTGTGTCCCTGCTAATGTGTCACAGAACGTGAGGGTAGCAGAGTTATTATAACTCTGGCAGAGCAGGTATTTTTTTCCCAATTAAGGAAAGCAAATGGCGAAGCCAGCAGTAAAGCGTAGCTGGGTGCGTCTGATTTTTCAACGTTGTTCACGCAGCTCACACGTGTCCACAGCCCTTAGGACGGACAGAGGCTGGACAAATAGATTTGTTTTCAGTTTTTTTCCACCAAAAGGCAGCACAGCGTATATTCAATGAACATGAGAAGTTTAATAACTGTGCTGTGTCCCTGCTAATGTGTCACAGAACGTGAGGGTAGCAGAGTTATTATAACTCTGGCAGAGCAGGTATTTTTTTCCCAATTAAGGAAAGCAAATGGCGAAGCCAGCAGTAAAGCATAGCTGGGTGCGTCTGATTTTTTAACGTTGTTCACGCAGCTCACACGTGTCCACAGCCCTTAGGACGGACAGAGGCTGGACAAATACAATTTTTTTCAGTTGTTTTACAAGCAAAAGGCCGCACTGCGTATATTCAATGAATAATAACTGTGTTGTGGCCCTGCCTATACAATTCTTTCCCTGCAGTATCAATGGAGGGTGCAATGCTCTGCAGAGGCGATTTTGAGAAGAAAAAAAATATGCAGCACAGCTAACAGCAGCCAGCACAGTACTGCACACGGTTAAATATGGCCCTAGAAAGGACCGTTGAGGTTCTTGAAGGCTACACTCACTCCTAACACTCTCCCTGCCTATCCAACACTTCTGTCCCTAATGCCGGGTGCAACGCTCTGCAGAGGCGATTTTGAGAAAAAAAAATAATTGCCACTGCTAACAGCAGCCAACACACAGCTATCAGTGGCCCTAATAAGGACCTTTGGGGGTCTTGAAGCCTACACTAACTACCAATTCTTTCCCTACAGCAGCTCCGGTACAAACAGCACTGTCCCTCATCTAACTCACAAGGCATCTGAGGCGAGCCGCGGGAGGGGCCGACTTTTATATTAGGCGGACACCTGATCTCCCCAGCCACTCACAGCAGGGGGGTGGTATAGGGCTTGAACGACGCAGGGGGAAGTTGTAATGCCTTCCCTGTCTTTCAATTGGCCAGAAAAGCGCGCAAACGTCTCAGGGAAGGAAGTGAAAGTAACCAGAACACCGCATGGTGTTCGTTACGAATAACGAACATCCCGAACACCCTAATATTCGCACGAATATCAAGCTCGGACGAACACGTTCGCTCATCTCTAATAGCAACTTACAAGTGCAGCACATTAGTGGGAACATCAGTAACAATGTTGGGAAGAAATTTCTAAACAATATCTGAATGTAATTATAGACAGAATTCCTTGATTGTGTAAAGCTGCTATATCAGCAAGAGGTGGCTACTTTGAAGAGTCAAAAATCTAGATTTAATTTGGTGAAACAAAGTTAATCTATTATTTTTATTAATCCTAACTTGTTTTTATTCGATGCTTTCCCTTCGAAGTACATTGGATACATGAAACTATTTGAATATGATTAAAACTGAAAAAATTTAGATGTTCTAAAACGTTTGACCGGTAGTGTATGATTCAATTACTTTATTTAGTCTCTACTTAGATTTTTCAGCTATTTTCCAGAAAATGAATCCAGGGACCTCCACTTTCACAATAAGGGGATGGGTCAAAGAGGTGAGACTTCACTTATAAGACATTGTATCAAATATGCCCAATGGAAAATTATAATGTGAAGTGTTTGGGCATCGACTCAGGGGCTGAGGCCCAAACACTTGATGCACATTGTGGTTTCACATTGTGGGGACTGTAATCATTTAGGGGTCTTGGGTCCATATTTGTTTTGAAAGGTTTGCATTTGTCCCTGAGTTTGTATTTATTCAGGGGTTGGGTCTGGGGTATGAATGTATTTGTGTTGCTCTAGGTGCTGGAGATGCCTGTAGTAGTGAGGGCCAAAGATGTCTTGGTAGGCAACTCTGTAGTTGTCTTATCAATATATATAGTATTGTCTACAAGGATCCACATTTACTTAAACAGACATTTCTCTGACTTTTTTTCATTCATTATGTTATCAGCCCCCAGTATGTATAAATCAGATAGTATTATCTTGTTTAGCTCTTTTCTTTTATCTGAACACATTTCTTCAGCTATGTCATGTGGTCTCATGGCTACTGCCTAGGAATTTCTTACCTTTCTGTTCTCTGAGTGGGTCAGCAGTGCTCAGTCACCATAACTTCCTGTGTGATGAAATTACATGGACTGTACCACGCATGCTATTCACAGGGGAGCTAGTACCTCCTATCACAGTTACTGCTGAAGATCAGAGGCTCCTGTTATGTAGTTATTATGAAGAAAACAATCGTTCATCCTCCATGACAATATACTTAGGTGAATGTAGAGGTTAAAGATATTTACACTGTCCTCCCAGCAGGCAAATATGGTACAGTCTGCAGCTGCTCTTGTAATGCTGTACTGATGCATCATGGGATTGATAGCACAGGACATGGTGGAAGTGAAAGCAACATGAAGATGGTGCCTGATAAGCATTAGACAGGAGGCGTGACTGCAATATACATAGTACATGTCCAGAGTGTGACACCGAATCAGGTGAGGGGTGCAGGTATGGAAAAATATGTTTTCAGGGGACTACTTCTGTAATAGGAAAACATCCTTCTGGCCTCAACTATGGCAATCCTAACAAAATCTTGGAGCAATAACTCAACTCAAGTAACTAGGTATAGCTTGTTTTGCCATTTGCCCATTATGTTACATTGAATTGCTGTGCTTATAGTGGTGTAATACATGATCTCCAATTACCCCTATAGTACCTTCTTAGTCTCAGAATTTTTTAAAATTTAAAATGCAAAGATTTTAAATTAAAGGGGTTGTCCCGCGAAACAAAGTGGGCCTATACACTTCTGTATGGCCATATTAATGCACTTTGTAATGTACATTGTGCATTAATTATGAGCCATACAGAAGTTATCAAAAGTTATTCACTTACCTGTTCCGTTGCTGGCGTCCTCGTCTCCATGGTGCCCGTCTAATTTTCAGCGTCTAATGGCCAAATTAGACGCGCTTGCACAGTCCGGGTCTTCTCCTTTTCTCAATGGGGCTCCGTGTAGCTCCGTCCCGTCACGTACCAATTCCAGCCAATCAGGAGGCTGGAATCGGCAATGGACCGCACAGAAGCCCTGCGGTCCACCGAGGGAGAAGATCCCGGGGGCCATCTTCAGCAGGTAAGTAAGAAGTCACCGGAGCGCGGGGATTCAGGTAAGCGCTGTGCGGTGTTCTTTTTTAACCCCTGCATCGGGGTTGTCTCGCGCCGAACGGGGGGGGGGGGTTGAAAAAAAAAAAACGCGGGACAACCCCTTTAAAGCTCGTACATTATATTTGCCATCATGAGCTATAAGAAAAACGAGTCACACCACCGTTAATTGAGTTTCTGTAGTTTTAACATTTTTATAATATTCATTCCATGCTGTGAAGAGCACTTGACCCATATAAGATAGTTGCATGACTTCAATAGTGTGCTGACATTTAAATTTAGCTACAGATTCATTGGGAAAATGATACTGGTTGGAAAGTCACAGCATCTGATTGGTAAATATATGCTGAAACAAATATCACACTTGTATCCAGAATAAAGTGCTCGGTTGCTTTGAAGCCAATTTGTTTAAGTTGCATATACATAGTATATATATCTCTGACACTGGTATAATTGCCTGCTCCTCCTTACAATAAATGTGGACACACTTTGTACACTTACAGTAACGTACAGAACAATTCAGCCAGTAAATGCTATAATGTAGTACTAGTCATGTAAACAAATGTAATAACTGAAGCCTGACGGCACAGGGTTGCTGGCGTTCGGGTAGATACCAATTACAATAAATGAGCACCAATATGATTAGTGAGACAATGGTTATACATTGGACATTCTGTATCACTCATAAGATTATGAGAGCAGCTGTATGAAGATATGGCCAATATATTGGATAATGCAGAGCTGCTTGTAAGAGTGACTCTGAGTCTCTTTAGTAAGAGAAGAATAGGATTAGTGCTCACCCCCTCTTGAGCCACTCTCACACATGGACACGGCAAAGCGCCAACAGCGGGTTTTAGCACACCCCATCATTTTGATAGGTGACAAGGTGCCCTAAACGCCAAAAAATAAAACAGACAGCACTCAAAAATCGCAGCACTAAAAAGCGTCCAACACTGTGATCAAACACATATCTGTGAGGCCCCGTTGAAATCAATGGGTGCATTATACTGCAATTACTGTTAGACCAAGCGGGGACTGGAGACTGCACAGAAGTAATAAAGTGCAATGCAGCTTGTTGAATTAGGTGAGAATTAGATTTTATTATTTTTGGGGGCACAAAAAAGTTTTGGGAAGATGAAGGTAGGGTGACTGGGAAGGGTGGATGGGGGTGTCATTTTAATAGCCGTGCACTGAGCCCAATTGAGTACTAAAACGGCATTGGAAATAATGGGTTAATCAATACTTTCTAAAGCAAGAGTTGTCCAATTTTTAGTCACTTTCGTGAACAAGAAAATAGTGAGGATGTGCAGTGCTGCAGCCTGCATGGAGGGAAGCAAGTACTGTAGCACCCATTATTCTAATTATTAGAACCCCTGCACAAGATACACAAGCTTTGGCAACTGTATTCCCCAGAGCGCTATCTATGACTCTCTCAGTGTGGTGTTAAAGCAGGCAGAAGATTGAAAGATATAGATGTTAGCAAGACTTATTGCAACTAATAATGTTTTTGTAACAGCAGCTAAATGAATTGAATCCGATCTATTAAAGGGTCTCTACCCTTTGTTTGTTTTTTAAACAATCTACATGTCAAAGTATTGAAACAAGTAGGAACCTGGACTTTTATGTTGTTTTTTTCTTCCATGAAGGGCATTGAAAAAGAACACTTAGAGGTTGCTGGAATTTCGATAAACACAACATGCTCTAAATTGCCTACATATTCCACTTTAAGGAAAATGCTATGTATCAGTAGAACATTATATTTTCCCATTCACTCACAGCCAACATCTGGCCTCTGCAGTCTTTTGCATTACAAAAATGCCACAAAAATGTTCTGTATGAACCTAGCCTAATGCTTTCATAAATGCATTTGGTTGAAACTATGTAAACATTTTAAAGAAAGAAAATAACAAAAGTGCAGAGAAAATATTTCCATCGTTAGTCGCTGTGCATGAGCTTCAGTACATTGTATTATGTAACAAAATGTTCTTTCCAAAAACTAATGTACTGAGGTTTTTTTTTTATAAACCTAATTAAATATAATTTAATTATTCAAAAAACTTTCTAGAAATTACTGTATATTAATTTAACAATCAGATTAAGGCCGCGGTCAGACGAACATGGTTTACACGCTGCTAAGCAACGTCTAAAACCACTCTCTTGACATGTCTCTAGCTCCGCAGTGCAGGCAGCCTGCTTCCACAACTCCCATTGGAGCCTATGGTAAGCACCTTGGACAGCGCGCACCACGGAACTGATAAGCACAGATTCTGCACTTCTAAAAAGGGTCTGTGTGAGCACTTCCATAGCAACCTATTGGTTCCTATAGAAGCGTGGTTTTACACGCTGCTGTAGTAGCATGTAAAAACATGCTTGTCTGACCGAGTCCTAAGTGTCATTAGATAGTGGATAATATACTTTTTAAAATAATTTTTACTATATATGCTTTTTTTTTTACTTTTTGATATTTTATTTTTTGCAGTTTTAATTTTCTCTAAAACATTTCAGGATGTTGTCCTTGTCCTCGAATTTCAAATGCTGATTTAATTTACATGGATTTTTAATTACACTGCTCAAAAAAATTAAGGGAAAACTGGAATTACATATTGGATCTCAATGATCGAAAGATTTAAATTGAAAATCTATGCTGATATAAATTGTGTAATTTGCTGAGAACACAATGAAGAATCAATTGTGAATGGAAACCCAAATCATCAAGCAACTGAGGGCTAGATTTTAAATCAACCAGAAAATCAATTTGTGTGAATTTCAGATGCACTGATACAGAATGTCACAGAGGTTCTGGGCTGAATTCATGTTAGAGTAATGTGAATGCCAGTCAAGGGCATGCCTTTGTCAGCCAGGAATTTCCTATACACTCTGGCCACATAAGGCTGGGCATCAGGAGGAACCCAAGGCCAACTTTACCAATGTAAGGTCTGATAATGGCTCTGATGATTTTATCTTGGTAACTAACAGCAGTCAAGTACCATCACGCGGAGGTTTGTGCAACCCTCCAAGTATATGCCACCCCAGATCATCATTGACCCACTGCCAAACCAGTCATGCTAGATGATAATCAAGATAGCAAAACATTCACTATGAAATCTCCAGACTTTCCATGTTTGTCACATCTGATGAATCTGAGCTTGCTCTCATCAATGAAGAGGATGAGGTGCTAACAGAGGACCTGCAATTCTGGTATTCTCTTGTGAATGCCAATTGAGCTGCATAGTGCTGGACTGCGAGCGCAGGTCCACCACAGGACATCAGGCCCTCATGCTACCCTCATAGACTCTACTTCTGACAGTTTGGTCAGAAACATGCAGGCCAGTTAGTCCACTGGAGGTCATTTGTGGGCATTGACAGTGCTCCTCATATTCCTTCTCACAAAAAGAAGCAGATACTGGGTTGATGCCCTTCTCTAACCTATTCCAGCTCTTTTCATGTAACACCCCATGTCGCGGTATTGCTATTAACTCTCCAGTGCACCTGTTTGCATTTTCATTTGATAATGTGGTTTAAATTGATTTACAAACACTTATTCTTCTTAACTGAAGTTGAAGTGACTTGGAGTTATATTGTAATGCTTAAAGGCTATGGACACCTTTGGGGCTTTTTTTTTACTTAAATGCATGTATTTTGGGCTAATAGTCCTTTTTGAAACTGGGTTTAATTAAAAATATTACACCATTTATCTTCAGAATGATGAACAACAGAAATCAAACAATGATTGGCCTTTGTAAACAGGCAGTCGTTCATCTATGAGCAATTGCCTGTTTACTGTGAATAGAGGTGGGCAGGTTTCCCTCTGTTCTCCTCTCTCCTGCACATTCTACACAGCTAATTTATGATCGCTCTAAAGTTTATTTTTGCTGTGGTCATAAATTAGCTGTTAAGAACGTGAAGGAGAGAAGAGATAAGGGCTAAAAAGGACTAAGCCATCAGTCCACTCTCACTGACAGATCTCCTCTTGAGATTTAAGATTGCAGTTTCTATATACAGTGCTATACACAAACTGCAGAAGACAAACTATGCAACAATTTTAATTAAACCCTATTGCAAAATACATGCATTAAGTGTAAAGAAATTGACACACAAGGTAACCAGAGCCTTAACATTTTCCTTAATTTTTTTGAGCAGAGTGGCAATCAAATTATTCTTCATATACCTAGTTATACCTATAGATAATGAGTATTGTATTTATTACTATATTAACTTGGGTATTGTACCTACAACTATTATCCATAAAATATTCATGTAATTTTACTTTTTTCAATCTGTTTTCAATTTTTGCATTGTTGTGAACAATACTGTTACTCTTATCTAGCAAGTGCAGATTAGATATTACTCTTATAATTATGTTTAGAACTTACTAGAAAAGTAAAGGCCTATTTAAACACAACGATTATAGGTCAAAATTCAATAAAAAGCCATCTTTTGAGCAACAATCATTGTGTCTAAATGTGCTCATCTTTCAGTTTTCTGGGAAACGACAATTTTCAGTTCTGCTTGAAAACCATTTTTCAGCAGAATAGCTGATAAGCAGCACTGCACGCTGTGTTCTACAGGGGAAGAGGTGATAACAGCTGTTTGTCTCAGCTGTTCTTAGCTGTCAGCTCCACTGGCAGAACAGCTGATATGCAGGACCACACATTGTGTCTGCTGTCCATGGTGCTGAATTCTCCACAGGAAGCTAGAGATTACATTGTTTTCTCTTAGCAGCCCTTGGCTGAGCAGTGGAGCTAATTACAGAGTTTAGACCTCTTGCTGAGTTCTGCATCTCCCAGAAGCTCATTTACATGCAAATGAATCTGATAAAGTACTAATAGCAATTAGTGCTTATCAGTACTTTATGCAAAACGATTGCTGATCTTTCTATCTTTTGAAAGTTTATCTGTGTGTGTAAATGGGCCTTTAGAATAGCACAATGGCTTTATTCTAGCCTTGTGACCTTGGGCTCAACTTTGTATCTGTTTTCTCTGTTTTCTTTGGTTTCAAATCCTCATGCAAAATGCATTACAAATTCTAATGCGTTATATATGAAAGTGGACCTATTGTGTATCAGTACTTGAGTGAGGTTCCATGTAGATAACCATACTTTTGATACATTTTACACTGATCTTGATTTTTATAGTCTCTACTATCTGTACCTACAATTTTCACAGAAATTCTCAGAAAAATACGGCATGCTTCAATGCCAGCCATATTATAGTAGTATTTTCTTCTACAGACTAGGATAGAGTATTTTGCCTCACAATACTCTGCATGCCCATATTCCATAGTGTGCATGAGGCTTTAGAAGAGTAATATAGGGAAATCACAGGTGACAGGGATTAGGGCCAATTCAGACCGGGTTGTGTACTGTCTCGATATTCCACTGATGCACACAGACCCATTATGACCAATTGGGCTTTTCAAATGAATGTTCTTTCTTATGGACCAACAGCTGTCTGTGTGCTGTCTAATGTGAGTTGCTCCAAAGGTTGTATGTATATGGCCTTAATATAAGAGCATTCCATATGCAGGCCTGTAGTATATACTGAAGTTAGATACAGTAAAGAAATTCTAATACTACATAATGGCTGATAAAAAAAAAAATTATACCATGTGTTCTTAAAGGAAGTTGACAATTTCCTTTATCTGACAAACTGTACACATCATATAGCTTAGGTGCTAGATTACTTATTTAGCATCTTTTACTTTACCTACTGCTCCTTTTAAAGGAAGTTTGACAAGAAAAGATGGATTATATGAAGTGGATTTAATCATGAGACTCAACTCTATTTCAGGCCATAATGAAATATGTATAATTATTCATTCTACAACAATATCAGAAAGTCGTGTCTAATGTTAACAAGCAGATTAATGAGAGAAATTAATAAAGATCTTTCTGGCCAAATGTTATTGCACACAGCATGCTGGGATGAATAACTTACTTGGGAGAATAAGCATGTAAACTGTGTTAGAACAAGTCATCGCGCAGCGCTGGTTTCTTTTTCTGGAATGAGTAAAATTTTTCTCTAATTATCTTTATAATTGCCAAGAGGTCACAGAATTGAATATTATTGATGTGGCTCAATTAAGAGAGAGCAATATTTTAAACAGATTAAAATATCCTCGTTAATTCCTCTCTACACTGGAATCTGTTCCACTGCTGACTGTGCAAAATGTACAGTTATTTTACATTCCGGTATATGTGAGTAGACTTATACGTAATATACCCGATTACACTTTTTTATAGCACAATTGACCAACATTAAATAAATATCATTGGCTTCTAAATGGAATTAATTATTTAAACTGGACTTTTAGGGCTTATTTACATGAACTCATTTGCACAGCATATACAGTATGAATAGAAAGCATTGATTTTGTTCACACAAACAAATATGCAGGATGTTCTATTTTTATGCATATTTCGCATGTAAGTAGCACATATTAAACTATCCGTCCCGCCCCTCCCATTTCAATCACCCGGAGGGGAGGAGAGAAGAAAGAGGGAGTTTAGCAGTCACGCTGCTAAACTCCCTCCCACCTCCCTTCTCCAGCCGCTGTCATTGGCTTCCATAGGAGCCCATGCAGCAGCTGACGTATTCCGTCCGGAAAGATAGTTCCATGATTTTCTTTTGGCGCTATATTGGCCCGGCTGGGCGCTTTAATGTCACGAGAATACAGCCATGTGATCTGATGTATTGGAATCCAATGCATCAGATCATAGTGTATATTGGCCGACCGCGGGCCAATATACACTTGTGTGAAAGAGCCCTTAGTGTAATTCCTAAAATTTGTAAGTGTACCCTATTTCACTTAAATATGTATATTTGTAGTATAAATGAGCTGGATAATACAGTATCTTGTTAGTTATTCTAACTATTCTAAGTAGCCCTAAGGGTATGTGCCATGTATAAGTACAGAAATTAAGAAGAGCACCGTCTGAAACCAGTGTCACACGAGTGTAAGCATATTTAGATGTGCATTTGTGCTGCATGTTTGCATTTTGGGTGTTGTGTATTTGTATACGCAGTTGCATGTTTTACTGTACTTTTTTCCCAGGGATCTTCTTCATTTTTTCATGGTTGTCCACTAACCAGGAAGTCAACTGCAAGCCATGCCCCCCCCCCACCCCCCCGTATAGACTGTTACATGGGATGCTGCTTTTAGTTTTATTCTATGTAGCAGTAGTCTCATGCAGCTGAAAAACCACCAAAAATAATGTTTATTGACTGCACTATTTGGCTGATAATGCTGCAACTTTGCCTGAAAAGCCCAACCTTTATCATTACTAACAAAATTCTGTGGCCAGTTAATAATTATTAATTGTAATCTATTTCAAAATCTTGCCCATGTGGTTTTGAGGCCAGATGGGGCTGATACTATGTGCAACCAAACCCTTGTAAAAGAGAAAAGTGATAAATACTGATAGAGCAGACCTAGCAAAAAGCAAGAGTATATTTTCCCTATCCTATTCTTGTCACTTAATGTGTGCACATCAAGAAAGCTTCAAGTGTTGCACTGTAATCTGCAGGTTGAAGTTCATCTGTGTGAAGTTACAGTTGTACTGCTGTTATTGCTGATGTTGCAAGTTATATTTATCACTCATTAAAAAGATGGTACCCCTTTTGTACAAGAACGTTGACTGAGGCTTTATTCACACGGGCCAGCCGTGTCGCAGCCACAGCGTGGCTGAAAATCTCTTGAATGAGAGACAGCTAGAACTCCTCTTTTGACGCCCATTCAGATGGCTCCGGGAAACTGTCGGGGGGTGGGAGCCTTACCATAAGTAGTGGGGGGGGGGGAGCTTAGCACACTAGCTCCCGCCCCCTCCCATTTCAGATAGTTAGTATGGGGCAGAGGCTCATAGGCTGTCATAGACTCCCATAGGAGTCTATGGCAGCGGCTGCTGTATTCCGGCCAAAGATAGTTCCAGAACTATCTTTTCTGGTCAGCATAAAAACGTCCATGCGGAATGCGCACCGTATGCACTATCTTTGCCAGATGGACGTTTTTATGCATTGGGAATACACCCATTTGAACTGATGCATTGGAAACCAATGCATCAGATGGGTAGCGTATATCGGCCAGCTGTGAAAACGCAGCCGATATATGCTCATGTGAAAGAGCCCTCAGACTGTGTTAGCTACTTTGTGCCCTGAGACCACACTGATGTTGCACAGAGTATGTGAGCACTGCACATTTTCAGATATGGATAATTTGGTATCCATAAAAGGTGATGTGTCGTGGCCATTAGGACCCACAGAGGTGCAGGGCAGCATCTGTACTAAGTGGCTGATGAAATACCACAAATGGCACCTAGGCAGGGCAGGCTGTTACAGGATGTAGCCATGAGTGACTCAGGGAGAGATTCAAAATGGCACCGTAAGATGAGTGAAAGACCAGTCATTTTGGGTGCTACATGACTTTGGTGTACCTGCTGAGGTATCTCACAGTCCCTAGATAAGGCTGAAAATTGGTTGTGCCTCTACAAAAAAAAATTGTTATTTGTTCACCCCAAAAATTGCATTCAATACAGAAACCACTACCGCTTACATATTTATTAATACCAGAGGATTGAATTGACATAGATTTACTGTATCAGCAAGTTACTGTAGCTGTATAGAAGATGTATAAAAAGTATGCGTTCTCCTTTTTTTTCAAACTCCATCAGTATTTCACCACTTTTAAGAATAACAAAAGACAAGTTTTAATCATTGTTTTCATAAAAACCAAGTGAGGCATGTTTTGCAGAGTAGACAAAAAAAGAAGAGAGCAGTTTGGTGATATGTACAGCAACAAAGTATAATATATAGAGGAAGGCTGGTCTCCTAGAATTAGGAGCTGCACTGACTGTCGTGAAAAGAAATGACAAAAAAAAATCTCAGGAAATCATTATTATTGTTATTAATCCACTGGATGGTGGAGAGTTGGCAGTCGGGTGGGTACCCCAGATAACACCAGGTGATCCAGGTAACAATACCTGTATAAAAGATTTAAATAAAAATCCTTGTGTGACTGCGCTGCTTAGGTGAACAGAATGGTAAACAAGAACATACTTGGGTGTGTCGGCTATTGAGTGTTACTCAGCTATAAAAAGTTGAGCTATATACCATTTCATCAGCTCTGCCTGGTGACTCAGCAAGGGAAGTTTCCTTTCTATATAGAAGCTTCCCTTTTCCAAGTAAGTTTTTGTATACCATACTGTTCACCTAAGTAGCGCAGTTGCACAAGGTTTTTTTTTCAATATTTTATACAGTTTTTATATTTTGCATATACAGTGATACCTTGGGTTAAGAGTGCTTCAGCTTACAAGCTGTTTAACTTGAGAGCAGGCTCTCTCCCGGATTTAAGAGCAAAAACTTGGGTTACAAGCCTTGCTTTCAATGGGGCCACCGCTGCTGCCGCTGGCCCCCTTGACAGCAGTGGCCAACTGGCAACCCCTGCAGTGATTTTCGGCGAATGGCTTTAAATATAAGCCCTTCCCTGAAAATCATCCCGAGCTGTAGTAAAAAATATATACTCACCTGTCCGCCTCTGCCGGGGCTCAGGCGTGTCTAGCGACCACTTGTTCTCCCTGCCTTTTAATCCCCGCCTGATGAAAAACTTTAGAGCAGTGCAAGAAAAACAAGCAGCGGCTAGACACTCTTAAGCCCCGGCAGACAGCTGAGTATACATTTTTTTTTAATTTTTTCACTACAGCTAGGGATGATTTTCAGGGAAGGGCTTATATTTAAAGCCGTTCCCCAAAAGTCACTGCAGGGTGCCGGTGTCCTATTGCTGTAAATGGGGTAATGTCATCCCCATTAAAATCAGTGGCAGAGCTTCACAATGCAGAATCAATTAATAGCTTCTCCATTCATTTCAATGGGAAAAAATGATTTGACTTACAAGTGTTTTGGGTTAAGAGCTCCATCACAGAACGAATTAAACTAATAACCCAAGGCACCACTGTATGTCTAAACTTAAATGTATAGCTTATTTTATTTAATGTTTTTCTGGGGCAAACTTAAAAGTGCTTCCTTAGGAAAGGCCCTCAATATCTGACTAATGGTGGTCTGACTCTCGGCACTCCCACGAATCAGCTGTTTAAAAGAGCCCAAGCACTCATTTAATTGCTGCAGTTCCTTCCATGTGTACATCTGTTTGTGCTCTGGTTCATACATGGCAAACAATACTTTTGTAGCGGTTGTTCTGAATATTGTGATGTTGTCCCATTCAAGGCCCACATACACTCTTGTCAACAAGTGGATCTTGATGGGAAACTAAATAGCTGTTAACGTCTTGCTGTTAGCACTGCAGCATGTGCATGCCCTTCCATTCCCATGCTTGTTGAGGCTGGCTGCAGTTAGGTTCCCCATTAATTATGGCATCCAGGACTGCTAGGCTGCCTGTCCACGGGCGAGTTGTCATTGCGTTATCCGCGGCGATAATCTGGCCGCAGGTAACGCAGTCAATGTTTTCCATAGTAGGACTATGGAAAGCGCAACCCGACGTCCACAAGCGGAGAATCATCTATTAGATAGGCTCACTGCGGAGAGCTGTCAGTTCTCCCTCCTGCTCCCCCGCCATGCAATATCTCTAGCGATATTCTGCCTCGGCCGTGGACAGGCAGCCTTACTTTCCAATACCATACTGATTAGGGCACAGACTATACCTACACTCCTGAGAACCACTGCACATTATAATAGGATATGGGTCCTTGAATCAACATTGTGAGAGGAGCAATACATTAGTTAAAAACACAAGACTCCTCCTGCAAAATAAAGGCATACACAATTCAAGATATGTACTGTAGCATAAAATGCTAAATTCAGTCTGTTGAACAATTGGGGCTGTTCCAATCCTTGCAATGTCACAGTATGTGCTGCAGAATTTCTGATAGACATATACTGTAAGAGCTTAAGTTATTTTAGTGAGGTACATAGCAATGGGTGTTGGACAGCTATAAGAGTCATGTCTCATTTAATGCCAGGAGCAATGCTGGTGAATAGAAGTGATGGCCAGTTTATTATTTATGAGACATTTACTTTTGATTAGTTCTGCATGAGCACTTGCTATTAGTTGCATAAAATTATCTCTAAGTGCTTTAATAGCAAAGTCCAAGCATGTTTTTGGGAGCTGTAAAAGGCCACCCATGGCTCTCTTCAATCAAAGAGGAGGCAACACTAACTAATGAGTAATGCTAACTTGTTTTGATATACTTTGGACTATTTGCACTATTTACCTATAATTGCTGATATTTACTAATGGATGATGCCTTTTTTCAGATTAATCAACATTTCAAAATTCTAAATCTTTGCAGTCCAGCTAGCATTTAACTGAAAATCAAAAACTAAAATGTTTTTGTGTTCTATGGTAGTATTTTATAATATACCTATTTCTGCCTTAAATGATTGCTGTTGTTTCAACAAACTTTACATGAATTAATAGTACAAGAAAATCTAAGAAACTTTGAAATATATCTTATCAGATAAAAATTTCTCTTTCTAGACATAGCTCTCATTTGCTCTAAAGAATCTGGCGCTAGGAGTGCATTAACAAACTAGATCCTGATAGGGTATTTACCCACCTTCTGATGAGTTTAGCATACCAATATCAGACATTGAGGATATAAAAGGCTCAGCAAGGTTCCTGAGTAGAGTTGAGCGAACGTACTCTGTTGAGCTTGATGCTCGTTCGAGTATTAGCATACTCGATGGTGCTCGCTACTTGAGCGAGCATCACGCCGTGTTCGACCCCGCCCCAGATTTGACCCCTCCCTGCTGCGACGCTGCACATGTCAACGGTAGTTTGTGGCTGGCTTGGGGGAGGAGAGAGAAAGAAAGAGAACAGGAAAAAAAGCTCGGCAACTGGCAGGTCCCATACAAAAATGCTCGAGTCTCCTATTGAAGTCAATGGGGTTCGTTTCTCGAATAGAGCTCTCGAATTTTACGAAAAGCTCGACTCGAATAACGAGGACCCGAGCATTTTGGTGCTCGCTCACCTCTATTCCTGATGAAACGCATTGAACCATAGAACTAAAGTTTGAAGATCTATAAGGATTATAAAACAACTATACCATCTAGTTAAAGAAATATTTTAGCAAAATTCTTTGAGGGGGGGGCGTGAACAACTAGGAGCGCCCACCTCCAAGATATTTGCCATAGAGTAAAAATTAGGCATATATGGATGAACTAGGTTGTGCCTCAATTCAACATATAATAGGCAACGCAAACCTTCTTGGGGTCATGTGGCAAGCTATTTCTCACTAAAATATAATCTGTGGCTTGGTATGTATAAACTAGCCCTCTTACTCACACTCCCCATACAAGAGGTTAGGAGAAATAATAGTCCTTTCCTTTGAGATTTGATAAACAGTGCTCTTATGCCACCCATCCTTTTTTTGTATTATCAAAAGGTGTATGCAATTGTGTTTGATATTAATTTTAGAATCATTTCGGTGTCCTCAATAGGCACAAGTGACTGCAAGCCCGATCTTGTGTTACCTTAAACACAAAGGACCCGTGGCTCACACGGTATTCTAGTAAGAAAGCATACGGCCCTAAATAAACAGTCAGACTGGTGGTTCCTTACACAATAGTAATATAAATAATAACCAGTGGAACCAATATATATATTAAAAAATCCCTCCTTTGGGGAAGGGTTTTTTAATAGAATTATTTGTTGTCTGTTTGTCTTGAAGCCTTCTATTTTATTAAATAATATATTAAAAGTTATGTTTTAAAGAATCAATCCAGTGATGGTGTCAATAATAGTGTGTACAACTTTGTATCCACTTCACCAAGGAATTCAATTCCCATTTTGGTGCTGGTGCCATGATGCATGTCAACTCTGTACTTGATAGTAAGGCTCTATATATAGTAAAGTTACGCTTATTTGGTGTGCATCAATTTTTCCTGAGAGCACAATCGTATTTGCATTTACCAATAAGCTTGGTTGCTTCTTCAAGGCTTTTAAAGCCAAACATACCTTATCCTATCACCGAAAAGAACTCACTGATAATATAAAATATAACCTTTATTCAGATTTCTTAAAAAGCGTAAACACTAATCTCTAAAAGTTTCCTTAAATGTCAAATATCTCAGAAACTAGATAGGTGGATTGGTTTTTTTTCGGAGCTTTATAGAGGTAAACTTATCCTTAAGGATGAATCCTTTAGATCCCCTCTGCTATTGTGTCAAAGCACTGATGACTTAACTCCATTCAACCCCCGATGTATCATGCATCAGTTGTCATCCTATCATATTTCAATATTACTCTGTCTGATCAAATATATCAAAGGGAAAAGAGGGCGATTGAATTTAATTATCTTAGTGACATTGTAGGTGATTCAACACGATTACTCCTATTGATGATATATAATAGAAGGACTGGTCACCTATGATTGATGGTCTATAGTCATATACAATATTCTAATAGCACCACCTGCTGTTTCTACTGAAGAGCATTTCTGTCTCTGGTCCAATGTTTCAATTTGATCACACTTGCACAGTCTTGCTTCTCTCTCTGCTCACTGAAAATGTGGAGGGATTCCTGGTGGTGAGTGGCTATTTCTGAAACTACAACATCTTCTCTGCTTGTCAGAAGTGATGCTGAGCAAGTGATGACATTAACCCTTTCCAATCCAATCTTGGATTCAGGGTTTCCTAAAAGGCTTTCTCTTTTTGCTGTTATACAATGGTGCTATCTGCTGGCTAAAGCCAGTGTGTGTGCACCAGAGAGGCTCCGACAGCAGAGTGGCTGGCAATAGATGGTAAGAATACCCTGTCGGACATCTTCTCACATTGGAGCTGTACATGCTTCAATCAGTATGTAGGAAGATGTCAGACAGTGGATTGGAAAGGGTTAAGATGGCATCATTGTAACTCCAATTGTTCAGCATCTTTTTAACTGACAAGCAGCTGCTCACCACACCAGGATTTAAGTATGTATGACCACGTTGAAACATTTACTGAGACGGACACAGAATAGAAACAGCAGGTGGTATTCTTACATTAGTCCTAGAATATCTGAAGATAGAGTTTTTTTCATGTTTAAGCTGTTTATTGATTTTCAGAAATATTAAAAACCTCTATACAACACTAAACATACAATATTGTACATAATGAATGCTACATAGTAATGTGCTGCACTGTATACTTGGGCACTAAACTCTACCAAATAAAATAAGAGTGCAATTTTTCATAGTCCAATAGAGTCCATTAAAGTTTGGACCTTCCATTAAGTGTATCAAGAATGTAAATGGGTAAGTAGGTTGTGACCTCTTTTGGGTCTTCTGCAAAACATTTTATAATTATGGGCTGGATTTTACTAGGAACAATATTTTTCATGGAACAACCATTTTAGGGCTTAGTCACACGGGCACATCGGCGCCCGTGTTACTGCAGGAAGAAGACGGCTGCACTTCTGGATGGACGTCTCTCTGCAGCGCCGGAAGAAAGAACATGTGTCCAGCTTCATTGCCTGTCATGTGTTCTTTCTTCGGCGCTGTGGGGAGTCGTCTGTCCTGAAGTGCGTCCGTCTTCTTACTGCAGTAAGTTCTCAGTCACAGGGGCGCATCGGCGCGTGTACAGGTGCCGATGTGCCCGTGTGACTAAGCCCTCAATGATCATTGCAGTTTTCTGGCATCTAACACCAATTCTGATTATATATTGTATGTTTTCAAATATTGCTATTAAATGGAAAACTTTAACTGCAATTATTGTAATTGGGCAGAGTATTACTGCTAATAAACTTGCTAACCGACATAAATATATATTTCTGTTTAGTTCGGAATATACATGTACAGCTTATACTTGCTGTTATTAGCATTAATATGAGTCATGATGTGAATAAACTCAAATATTGTACAAAATAAACTCAATTTCCCTTAAGATTTGCAGTTTAAAGGATAGAATCTAAAAGATACATTTAAAGCTATTAACTTGCAAAAATTTTTGTAGTCTGTTAGTATTTGCTGCTTTAACTTTTCTAATGACACATAACTCTGGCATCAATTTGCAGTTTTCACTAAAACAGCTTCTTAATCATTTGTATACTCCTCAGGAGTAAATAAAATATTTTTCCCTGCTGCTAGGCCAATAATGTTTGGTTTAAATACCCCATCCCATCATATGCGTGTTACTAAACTAACTACTCTGCTTGCTTATGTAGATCAATATTTATGTTATCTATTATAGCATTTGTATGCTATATAGTGACAGATGCAAAATACAATATTTCAATAAGAGGCAAGAGGCTTTCAGAAAACAGACAAGCAATGCATCTGACAAGATGGAACTTTGCTGCATATCAAGGATATAATTTTCACAGAAAAATCATGACTCAGTATGGAAAAATGTGTTTTTTAGAGTTCTGCCAAAATATCAGTGCAATAAATAACTTCAATACAGTCCACTAGGGCCAACTACAGCTATTTGTGTTGAGATTTAGGGTTTAGTTGGCAAATAGACCCTTTAAAAGAAATGAATGATGTAGACATCTTATTCATCTAGAGGTCAAGTTCACCTCGTATCCTGCTGTAATACTAAAATTTTGCAGAGCTTATGTACACTAGGAAGTATTACTTTACTGTATAGCTCCAAAAAGTGAAACTCTTCCTTCATCCAATCCAAGACTGCACCACGCAAATTAACAGTTTAATAGGCCAGTCCTTGGGTCTGTAGCCCGTAAATTTACTTGATTAGTTTGATGGTCCTCTGTGCTTCTGCACACAGCATTGTCGACATAATTGGGCCATCGCAGACTGATCCTGTAGTGTAACAGAAAATTGGAATAATCTGACCCAATGGGCTGTTAATAATACCTCACTACTTATCAGCAATCTGCCCGTATAATATATAATTAATTGAGCTAAGTATTTTAAAACATAGCATTTGAAGATGAGACAAAAGGTTTTTTTTTCTATTTCTAACCCATTTTTCTGAAAACAAAATTCATTAATATTTACTCTAATTTTAGTTAAAATTGCAATGCCCTGTGTGCCTTGAAAAAAAAGCAGAACCAAAACATATTGAGGTAGACTAAGAAATAGAAACAAAATCACTTTTAGAATTCGGCATTGCGAAAGGTTCAATTTTGTGTTGTGCAGTAAGACCCAAAATGACCCTGGTCATGAAAGGGTTAATTAACATTCACCATGCACTGCATAAAACAAGTGCGATATCTGGTTATATGTTTTCTTTTCAGTTTTTGGTTTTTATTATCTTTAGTTACTCTAAGCAATGTAAAAACCATATGCTTCTATCATGAACAGTCAGCAGGCTGTTGTTGATTGACCTTGTTTTCTCTCCCTATGTATTATTTCGAGTAGCTAATGGTATATCCCCTAAATAATCCCTTCTACCTTTGCTATTAAAAGGAACCTGTCACCTGCCTAAAGCACTATAACTAACTTATTGTGCAGGTTGACGAGGTGACAGAGTTGGGTGATATATTTTTTATACTCCCCTGCCCCCCGGGTCGTGCAGTGCCCACCAGTGAAGTCTGCACGGCGCACGGAAATCTGACTCTTTTCAGCGTCCCATGTGAGTGCTCTCCCATACAAATCTATGGGAGAGCGCTGGCACAAGACTCAAACTACTTTGAAAATGGAACCTGAAGGCATATTACTAAAAGGCTTAGGGCTTGTTCAGATGACTGTATTGTGGTGTTCTGGCGTTGGCTTGAGCTCATGTATTTTAACTGGCAGGCCTGCATCTAAGTCACTACCGGTGTGCACACATCGTACCTTTTCCTGAGGGCCTAACTCACTCACATATCTCCAGTGTGTTGAGTACCATAATGTAGGTGAAGTGTCTTCGGACATCTGTTGGGAATACCCTGATTCGTAAAGCTGCAGTACGATGTGAACTGTCTGTAGCAGTCTCTCTAGCTGTATTCCCTGCAGCTTTCTTCTCTAAGCAACATAGGTTCTGGCGCATTATGGAACTGTGCTTCTCATACACCAGCTGCCTCCTTTATTGTGCCACTGTCCATCTCTAACAGGCATAGATTCTCCAGGACATGTCCTCCACAGCTCTCCAAACTGATTCCTTACTGCTTTGACAACTTTCTCCCAACAGTGCAATCTCTCCTAAAGCTCAGTACCACAAGAATTGCTCTCTAGCTTGCAGCTCTCTATGACCTCAAGTCCTCCAGATCTCCAACCTGACCACCTTAACCAATAAGAAGTTGCATAAAACACGCTATAGAAAGATACCCAAACTGCAGAATTGTATGATGGCCAGTAGAGGTAACCCTTATACCATCCAAATCACACAACCATAACAGAGCTCATTACAGCACAAACTCGAACCTGGTCTCCCTCTTTAAACGTGTGTTATGAATAGAGGGAGGGGTGTAAACTACTGCCAAATACCTCTGTCAATGGCTTATCTCCATAAGAATATAAGGGTTGAGCATGTTTAAATCTGTCATGAACTCTGCAAAATCAAATCTGGCTGCTCAGTACTTCTCTATAACATCTGCCATACTGCGAATTCTGCTTCTCTATCTTTATCTCTCAAATACAGAGGGATCTTCTCTTCACTGTGTAATATATAGGACACATTGTAGCAGCTGGGGTGTGTGTGCGTGGAGGGGGGGGTAGTAAATAAATTACCTGAAAGTGCTGCGGAATAAGTTGGTGCTATACCAATAACAAGATTTATTTATTTTTTATTTATTCCTCATATACATATATGGCAGCTTATTCTTATAAGTCTTCTAAATCAATTGGTATGCTATTGAATAAACTGGAAAAAAATCTAAGGTTTATAGCTCCAATGTTTAAATGTATTTACAATGGTTTTCAATAATAACTTAAAAATGTTACTATTTTATGCCAAATAGAGACTGTTTCTCAGCTTACACTGTGTAAGAACGTGTCTTAAAATGCCTGCATTATTTTGTACCCATGTAGCGCAGTTATCATGTTGACTTGTCTTGCAGCTATCCGAATAATTACTGGCTATAAACATTGGCAGCTCCTATGACAAGGGGGACTGCTATCACCATCCACAATAAAAATGCTTCTTAAGAAAGAAAGACAGTAAGCAATTATGAATGCCAGTCCCCGTGCACAGAGCTCTTTCGCCATGGTCTCTAAACAGTATGGAATCGCTAATAGCTGACAACAATCCACAGTAAATACAGCAAAGGTTGTTATTTTCTATACACCTTCCACAGGACCATTTTCTATGATTTTAAAAAAAAAAGAAAAAAAACTATTAACAGAAAATTATAGCCTTCGCTTCTATAGTCCACCGCAGTCAGGAAGGTTGAATGAAATGTTAACAGGATTCTGTCCCAGCTCACATACAATTTTTCAGCTGCAGTTTTGGCTCCATATCCTGAAATCATAGGTTGAGGGACTAAATTGATCAAATCAGAAGGTTTCACAAGGGGGCAAATGCTATGGGAATATGGCTGGTGGTATTTTAGCCTTTGCATTTTCATGCATGACATTGTTCTCTAGCTAATACTGTTAAAATCTCAAAATCGTGAGTAATATTTGTGCTAGTCTCTATGGCAGGTATATAGCCATGACTGCAAAAAGTTTTTTTGTTTGTTTCTTTAAGGAAATGTGCACTTTCTGTTCAAATTCCTACACGGGTAAAGGTGCTGCATTATTTATATCAGTTATGTGCCCCTCTGGATCCCATCAATCTTAGGCTAGCTGCACACGGGCGGATTTGCACTGCGGAATCCGGAGTAGGTGGTCTCCTATGAATTCCGTAGCAAACACCGCCCATAACATGTTATGGAAAAACATGTTTTCCTCTACACAAGCGGTCGGTGGAAAAATCAGTGGAAGCCACCTGACTCGTGGCCCTTCCGCAATGGCATTGCGGAAAGGTCGCAGATCCCATGTAATCATCTAGCAACGACGCAGGAAAAGTCGGAATTAAAAAAACAAACTGTACTGAGCATGTCCAATGACTTGACGTGCGGACTATCTGCAAGAAGAAAAGCAGGTATGTGCGGATGCCTGCTGGGCACAGGGTGGGATTCTGGTGTGGGCTCCTGCATGCGGAATTCAACCGGGTCATATGCAGCCGGCCTTAAAGGTGTTCTGTCATGAGACACAACCCCTTTCACAACATGCTGCCAAGGCAAACAGTTGATAGCCCTACATCCTGCTCCTTGCCACTGGGAAACAGCTGAATTTGCTAGAGGAGGTCAAATCCAGCCAGACATCTCTGGCCACTGCAATCGCTGTAGGGCAAGTGTAGCATTACCATATGGCCATTCATATGAATGGTTGTCCTTTAACACAAGACCGGCTGTATTCAAGGCTGTATTCACATAGGTGATTTTCAGACCAAAAACATCAGCCTGAAATCATAAGTAAGTAGTACACATTGATTTGAATGGTAATATTCACATTTCTTTTGCTCGAATGGACAGTAAAAAAAAAACAGATTGTACTCTCATGATGCAAGTGTTATCTGTTTTTGTGGCATGTAACCATGGCAACCCTAACAAAATAAAGAAAACCAGGATGTACAGAGCCTGTACATTTATGCCTTTTTCTTTATGCTCATGAAAAACTAATGGAAATCATGTATAAAGATAGTAAAAATGCGTTAAAAGTGAATAAAAAATCAGATTATTAATCATAGCTTCTAATGCATGCGCACGTACTGTCCTGTGAAAGAAACCGGTACAGTGCTTATGCAAGTATGATGCATGGCGCACATTTCTGGGAGGTTTTGTGGAATATTAGAAATCATAGAGGCAGTAGTCTAAATAATAGCACTTCACAGAATAGACTAAGGAATTAAAACACGTCCCCCAGATGGATTGGGGACAATTGCGCTATGGACATACAAACATAGAAGTATACGTCAGGATATGGGCCATGAACAAGGCCCAAGGATGACCAGTATGTGTAGGATTGCAACACTGGGAGGTTGCTAAAAGGGAGGCTACTTTCTAAGTAGTCTCTGGATGAGACCTGTCCGTGGTGGACGTACTAGAGGCTCGCAGTAGTTAGTGCTGGGGCACAAATCTACTGAAGGCTCCAATATGCAGAGTGCCAAGTGAGGTTGTATGTGGCATTCATGTCGTATCAGAGTTATATGCTCAGTTCACAAGACTTCAACTCGTTTCTACGTGGATTGGGCTGATCATCAGGAAGTAACATGAGCCTATTGATGGAAATGTTTCCGATATACAATATTTTAATCACCACCGACTCACAAATGTCATTCATGACATAAGAAGCATTCATGTAAGAGTCGTATATTGTAATAATAATCCTGGCATAAACAGCATGCCCAATGCACTCAATCTAGTGATGGATTGTGGGGAGCTATCATAGACCGCCAGCCCTTACAAATAAAGAGGACTTATCTTTCTTATTTCAAAGACCATCTTTGTTAACTAGAAAATATGTACTTTAGCCCAGCTTTGTCAAGGCTCCATAATAGGAGTCCAAATCGTAGCTACGCGGTCTAAATAAAAATACAACACATTGCCTGGTCTATACTTGAGATCCAAGCATAAGGTCCCCTAGATATATTGCCTGATCAGATGGTGTTGATCGAAGATAGCTGACTGATCAGTATAGAAGGAGCTGGCTAGCTAGCTAGTGATTCAATATAACCAAACCTGCCTATACCTGCTAGAGTGATAAAACATAGTTGTAATATCTAGCAAAGTAATTTCCTCAACACTAGCTAGGAATCTGTCTATCTCAGCTCGCTGGGTTGATAGGAAATAGGTTCCGTTTCCAGCAGAGTATCCTCCCAAAACAGGTCTAAACAAACTAAAAGAAAATAAGATCAGCCCATAGTCTTGATGGTACACTAGAGCGTATGAGGCTCACTGCTGAGCCAAGGCTTATATAGTGTGCCAAGTTCCACCCATGGGCTTGACCCAGTATATATTCGTCCAATCACCTTGAGATACACAATTACACCACTACCCAACAAACTACTGTATCAGATCATCAGTACATGCATATCTTTTACTTATCATAGTACTGCAATAAATGTGTGGCTATTAGAGATGAGCGAACACCAAAATGCTCGGGTGCTCATTACTCGGGACGAAATTATCGCGATGCTCGAGGGTTCGTTTCGAGTAACGAACCCCATTGAAGTCAATGGGCGACCCGAGCATTTTTGTATATCGCCGATGCTCGCTAAGGTTTTCATTTGTGAAAATCGGGGCAATTCAAGAAAGTGATGGGAATGACACAGCAACGGATAGGGCAGGCGAGGGGCTACATGTTGGGCTGCATGTCAAGTTCCCAGGTCCCACTATTAAGCCACAATAGCGGCAAGAGTGCCCCCCCCCCCGCACTGTCAGCATAAAGATCGTTCTCCTCTGCCACAGCTGTAACAGCTGTGGCAGAGAAGAACGATGTTAGCCCATTGAATTCAATGGAGCCGGCAATACAGCAGGTTCCACTGAAAGCAATGGGCTGCCGGCGTGCGCGGGATGAATTGTCGAGAAGGGCTTAAATATAGAAGCCCTTCCCTGCAATTCATCCAGAAATGTGTAAAAATAAAAAAAATATACCGTATATACCGGCGTATAAGGCGACAGGGCGTATAAGACGACCCCCCAACTGTCACCTTATACGCCGGCAATACAGCGGAGCAAAAAATAAAAATCATTACTCACTTCCCCCGGCGTTCTGCGGTGCTGCTGCAGGATGTCGCTCCCTCCTGGTCCCCGGCAGAGCATTGCTTTCTGGATGCAGGGCTTGAAATCCCCGCCTCCAGAAAACACACGTGCCTTCAGCCAATCACAGCCAATGACAATGATGTCATTGAATGGCTGTGATTGGCTGACGGCGTGTGTTAGCTAATCACATTTAGCTTTCTGGAGGCGGGGATTTCAAGCCCTGTGTCCAGAAAGCAATGCTCTGCCAGGGACCAGGAGGGAGCAACAGCCTGCAGCAGCGCCGCAGAACGCCGGGGGAAGTGAGTAATGATTTTTATTTTTTGCTCCGCTGTATTCCCGGCGTATAAGGTGACAGTTGGGGGTCGTCTTATACGCCCCGTCGCCTTATACGCCGGTATATACTTACCTTGTCCCGGCAGACGGAGTTCAGCACGGCCGGCCTACAGTGGGTGAGAAGGGGGTGTGAGTCAGACCTGCCCCCTGATTGGCTCAGTGCTGAGTCTGACTAACACCCCCTTCACACCCACTGCCGGCCGCCTCGGCTGAACTCCGTCTGCCGGGACAAGGTAAGTATATATATATATATATATATATATATATATATATTTTATTTTTTTTTACTTTTAACACATTTCTGGATGAATTTCAGGGAAGGGCTTATATATTTAAGCCCTTCCCGACAATTCATCCCGCGCACGCCGGCAGCCCATTGCTTTCAGTGGAACCTGCTGTATTGCCGGCTCCATTGAATTCAATGGGCAAACATCGTTCTTCTCTGCCACAGTTGTTACAGCTGTGGCAGAGAAGAATGATTTGTCTTCTATATGTTCTCAATGGGGTCGGCGCTGCTGCCGCCGGCCCCATTGAGCGCATATAGAGAAGAGAACAGGAATCGCAGATCGCAGATAGGAGTGATCTGCGATTTCTATGGCCTAAGAAGGACCGTTGGGGTTCTTGAAGCCTAAAATCACTCCTAACGCTCTCCCTATAGCAGCTCCGGCATCAACAGCACTTTCCCTGAACTATGTCAGAATGCATCTGTGGCGAGCCGCGGGAGGGCAGATTTTAATACTCAGGTGACACCTGATCTCGCCAGCCACTCACTGCAGGGGGGTGGTATAGGGCTTGAACGTCGCAGGGGGAAGTTGTAATGCCTTCCCTGTCTTTCTATTGGCCAGAAAAGCGCGCTAACGTCTCAGAGATGAAAGTGAAAGTAACTCAAACATCCCGTGGTACTCGTCTCGAGTAACGAGTATCTCGAACACCCTAATACTCGAACGAGTATCAAGCTCGGACGAGTACGCTCGCTCATCTCTAGTGGCTATCAGTTGGTACATACATATGTGGCATGGATTGTATCGGGCGCATACTTGGAAATTACTGTATATGTCCATTCTGTTGTCCTCATAGTAGTCATGACAACCTAGACGGCTGTCCGTTTCACTCCACCGATCCTGCTATACTTGGGATGCTATTGCTGTAGACCGCGGCATCTAGACTGTTCCTAGATTATGTAATCAGGCGTTGGTGTGTCATATAAGCGCGATGATGCCTGTGACGTCCCCTATCATTGAGGCCCGATGATGCACCATCTTTGAACCAGGCATATATATCTAAATGCTTACCCATTCTTGAAGATGGTCAAAATGTTTTACATTTTAAGTCACCTTAATCCACTTTATCATATAGAGACATATGACCAGGTAATATGTTGAAAATCATAATGACGTCCTTTTGATGGTCATCATTAAGACCTATTGTCAATATAGGTCAAACAATGATTGTTGGAGGCCATGGGGTAGTAAAGAAATTTTTATCCAAGAAAGCTGTCAGTGCATTTTTTTCCAGCATCAATGTATACTGTATGTCATACTCCTATATCCGATGATTCTTTCCCATATTAGCAGTAGCAATATGCATTAATATAGTGTATGTTAGGGCCATGCGCATTGGTTTAGTGTATATGATACAATATAGATCCTTTTAATATGTATCTAAAACTATGATTGATTATAGGTAAGTATGGCACTGACAGCTTGATTAAGACCATTGCATGGTTAAATAATTGATGAAACAAAATATGATAATGTTTTTATAATGATGTCTAGTTTCACTGAAACTAAATATATTTAATATAGGAGCCTAATGCTGGTGATAATTAACAGGTCTAGTTTTAACCCGGTATTGTTGGGCAGATGGTATTTATATTCCAGTAAAAAGAATAGATAACACTTGATGGTTACGTACAAAGTCCATAATGTCATAAGTGGTGTCAGGAAAAACAGAATGCAGAGTTCAGTGATATTTAGAGAAAGCAATTAAACAGCAAGTTTTCATTTATCCCTTTGGGATGCACGGTTTCCAGTCTGAAGATCCAAGCCACTTTTTTTTTGAAGCAGCTGAGGATTGATGCCTCTTTTCTTATGTCGGTTTTTAACAGTTCAATACCTTGGACCTTTAGGCAGTCAGTGACACCATGGTGTTCCTCCCACATGGAATTGGCCAATGGAGTATTTTCTCTTCTGCATATATTTCCTATATGGCCCAAGAAACGTCTTCTTAATTATTGATGCATTTTGCCAACATATTGCATTGGACACGGGCAAGTTATCAGACACACTACATTTTTACTAAGGCAGTTGATAAAATCTCTTATACCATGACATTTGTTAGTTGTAGCAGAGGTGAAGGTGTTGCCTTTGAGCATATATGAGCATGCCGTGCAATTAGAGTATGCATATGTACCTTTTGGTTTGCAGCTTGTTAGCCAATTTCTCTGTGCTGCCTCAGTTTTGTAGTGACTCTTCACTAAGTGGTCACTGAAGTTGCGTCCCCTTCTATAGGTGACGCCAGGGGATTGAGGAAGTATCTTCTCCAAATCTTTGCCATTTATTAGAATATCCCAATATTTCCTTAGAATTTGTCTAATGTGCGTGTTACAGGTATCGTAGGTACCTATGATCTTTATTTCGCTGGAGGCTTCTTGATTTTTTTTTTTTATCAGTAAATCAGCTCTATTTTGCTCACTTGCAAAATTAAGGGCTTCATCTATGAAATCAGGAGGGTATTTTCTGTTTTCAAATCTTTTTCGTAATTTTTGGCCCTCCCTCAGGAATGATTTTTGATCTGAGCAATTTTGGCGTGTCCGCAAGAATTGGCCTTTAGGTATTCCTTTTTTAAGGGCATACGGATGGTAGCTGTTCAGTAGCAAATTCTCAAAACTTAGCAAGATTGTCAGTGGAATATTCTCTTCTATAAAGCAGATTAGATCTTGCTTTTGGGTAAACTGAAAAATACTTTCTAATGTGGGTTAGATGAAGGGCTGGTTGATATGATTTAATTGCTTTAAATGTTTAATTGTTTTTTGAGTAATAAATTAAGGGGTTTGTATAAAGTATTAGTTTATTACTCTTATTATGCATAAAGTTACAGGAAAAGGAAACCCTTCCCTGTACAGTTTCCTTGCCCAAGGTAGTTTAGAATCTTACTTGGCATTTCCGATGGGCCAGGTAGTCTTGGTGCCTTGGTAGAGTGCTATACTTTGAAAATTGTCCAAAAGTCAATTAAAAGGACAAAGTTAGGGTCTATGTAACTTTTAGATTACCATTAAATGATAACAGGGCCCTAAATCGCTTTTATTATAAAGTATAACAAGAGTCAAGCTATTACACTTCAATATGCCTTTCAGTCATGCACATTGGCAGATCCTTGGGTAGGCAGACAAGAATCGTGTATTGGTCTTATGATCAGCAAGGTGATTGCACAAGCCAGACATGGATGAGTAAGCTCACCTTCACATTATTGACATAGGTAAAAGGTATATGGATATTTGCTAGCTGGAGAATGTTATTAAGGACATTTTTTGCAGTCTCCATAAATTGATGCTTGCAATATATCTTGTTCTATCCTACTTTCGGATAGCTATAAATTTAGATTTTTATGATGATTATGACAGCCATTAAGAAGCCTGCAGGAATGTTTTAAATTAGGAAGATGCAAAAAGCTATAGCCCAGGTATGTGTGATGCTTAGTGTAATCTGGGATTGTGTGTAAATCACATTGACCGGCCCTAGGCGATATCTGTCACATACTGATACCAAAGTTCATGTTCTCTTGACAGTGAATTTGCACGCAGTATCTGGGAACTAATGTGGAATATCTATAGGAATATATTCAGGAATATTGAGTGAGAACTAAACAAATATGATACATTTAATGAATGGGTTTGTGACCTGTAGATCTCTATAGGCTGTACCTTAATTTTTTTTTAAATTATTAACTTGTATGCTTACTAAAGTGGAAAGAGTTGATGGGACCATGGCTCTGTATTGCACATTATTGCTTTACAGCACTAGTGGTTTGAGTATAACTCCAACCATTGCAACATCTTCTTGGAATTGTTATATCCTCCCCATGCTTTTGTGGGTTGCCTGTGAGCTCAATGATTTTTTTCCTGCACTACAAAAACATATTGATGGGTTAATTTGGGTTTATCTGTAATGAGACCTATTATGTGAGTGAAAATAGGGAAACCAGAGATTGTAGTCAGAGTATACATAATGGATATTGCACCACAGGGTATAATGACTCTATACAAATTAGGAGGAATAAATCAAACTAGGCTTTATGTGAAACTTGATAAACTGTGCAAAGACTTGTAAGATGGGTAAAAACATCCAAAACGGCACTGGACATCACATTTACTTTCGAGCAGTTTACATGAAGCATTTTTACTTTTCCCAGGACAAAAAAGAAATTAAAAGGGTTTTTGTAAGCAAAGCTGAATCTATGTATGTCCCTCATCCCTATCAACTTGTTCTTTCCAATAAACTGAGTGGCGTCACATGAACCTGCTGAGCAGACATAGTAACATAGCATGTTAGGCTGAAAGAAGACAATGTCCATCCAGTTCAGCCTATTTCCACCCCCATCCCCCCTTGTTGATCCAGAGGAAGGCAAACAAAAACTATGAGGCAGAAGCCAATTTAGCTCAATTCCCAATGTTACATCCTGCAGCTGCAGGGCCTAAAAACACTATAGGGCGGTCACTAAGGGGTTAAAGTGACATATTTGGACAGCCCGCTCCTGTATTTTTAATAGTCTTTGTCCTAGCATTTTTGCATACATGTAATAAAAATGTATTATTTTATTTTCACTTTAGGTAGGTATGACAAATGGGTCATTTTTTTGCCTCTGGCAATTTGAAGTTTAATCAGTGCAAAGCAAGCGCCATGGCATTCTGTCTCAGTTTTTTTCCAAGCAACAACAGGGTCAAATATTGATCAATGTTTCACCGGAGACATCTCCTTTTAAGATGTAGTGAGTATCTAGCTGCGGACAATAATAAAATAGTGGTAAAGCAAATATCCTGATTATTTCTGGGTAGACTTCAACCTTGCCTTTGTTTAACATTCTATTGTACTCACCGGGGTTATTTCATTTCAACTACTGACAACTGAATAGAGATTGAGCTCATCTAGCTGTATGCCGGACTGAATCATCCTAGAAGAATACAGCATCTAGTACTTTTCTTAGGCATGCTATTGAACATTGACATCACAAACAGGGCATGTGAAAGGTGAAGAAATATTGCATAAAATCAACATTTAGAGTTGTTTATAATAAATATTTGAATGACAAAGTTTTGCACCTTCTTATATTGCAGAATGATTGTTTGTCCATCAACTGGTGTCATTGAACATGTATTGCAAGTTTAAATATCTGTATATGTAGAGGTGTAGCTAGGTTTTCCTTCACCGGGGGCAAAGATTTAGTTTGCCACCCTCTTTTTGTCCATGATGCAGTTGAAAAACACGGTGATTTTTCTGCAAATAGACACAGTATTGCTGCCAAATCATGCAGCCATTCATAATGTTAGCTCTGTCATGATACAATATGTAAGTTTACTTCTAGCTGCCTGGTACTTAAGGGCTCAGTCACACAGGCGCATCTGGGCGCCGATGCGCCCATGTTACTGCACGAAGACGACGGACGCACTGCAGGTGCGGATGACTTTCCGCACCGCTGGAAGAAAGAACAAATGACCTGCAGTGCGACCGTCTTATCCTGCAGTAACATGAACGCATCGGCGCCCGGATTCGCCCGTGTGACTGAGCCCTAAGGCTACATCTTTTGCATGGCACAGGCCCAGAATCTGAGCTCATGCCATCTATAGTGGGAGCTGGATGTGACTGATAGCTGGCCTCTTGCTGCACTAGCGGAGATTAGTGAAATCACCGATCCCCGCTGTTAACAATGTATGTAAAGGTTTAGTATGTAAAGGGTTCAAAGAGAGAGCACGCTGTCATGTGGAGGGCCACTCCAATCTCTGTTGACAGCTGCAGTCACACTTAGTTTATAGGTACTATTAAAGCTAAATATACTGTTACATGATGAGTGCAATTTTTAAAAAGTCACAAAGAATTAAAAAATGAATGCCCTGCACGCAAAATTAGCAACAATGGTGTATTTTACAGTTTATATTAGCTGTATAAGATCTAATTCCTCTAAATGAAGTCCATATTGATCATATTTTCATTTTCTTTCTGTCTTCCAGGTATGTATTATCTTACTGTCCTTGTTATATTACACTATGAGGGAATCATCAGAGAATGGGGTAAGCAACATACATGTAATACAGTAACACTTCACAGTGTAAAGTAGAAAGTCTTTGCCGGACAATTTATTTTTTATGACCTAGTGAGTGCTTGTCAACTTTTAAGAACTACTAAATGGATCCTATTCTGTGGCTGTAAAAAGTAGATGAATGATTATTTGATATATGTCCAGCGAGATCAGGATTTTCCTACACATACTTCTCATGAACCTGTATCTGACTTTCTGAGAAAAGTCTTCAGGAGGAGATTTCCTCACTACTCTCTTTGCAGTTGGTGACCAAAAATGTTAAGTCCTACTCCTTAGCCTTAGCTGCCAGCCAACCATGAAAGAAAGAGATTACTAATATAGATGAGCAAGTATACTCGCTAAAGGCAATTGCTCGAGCGAGCATTGCCTTTAGCGAGTATCTCCCCGCTTAAGACAGAGGGTTCGGGTGCCGGCAGCGGGCACGGAGCTGCGGGGGAGAGCGGGGCGGAACGGAGGGGAGATCTCTCTCTCCCTCTCCACCCCCGCTCCCTCCTGCTGACTGCCGCTACTCACTGCTCCCCCGTGCGGCACCTGAACCTTCTGCCTCGAGCGGGGAAGATACTCGCTAAAGGCAATGCTCGCTCCTGCAGTGGAATCCTCTACTTCTATGAACTACTGCATACATGGATTCACCATTTGTTTATTCCCCTGACTAGCTGCCTACTTCTGTAATTGTTGTATCATTATATAGGTTAAGACCTTTACACAAAGACTGGAAACTATGATTTGTGGATCTCAATTAGGGTTTCATGGAAACAAGTAAAAAATGTAATACCAGACATTTAGTACATGTTATACTAAGACCTGCATAATAAATGCATGAAAGATGTATTTCTTTACATTGCCAATGTGCTCTCTACAAATTTGTCATTAAGACTAAGTATTCCCAAACTCCAATGACCTGTATCTTGATAGTTCTGCAGCAACTTAAGCAGAAGTTCTAGTTGCCACAAACATGCTTCATCTTTGTCTTGGTCTCCAGTGGGAGGATGCACAATTGCACTGATTAGTAGGGGGAAAATGAACACATACTCATTCATAATTTTGAAAGTGGCGATTCTCTATGGAACATGCAGATCTTCATAATTTCTGATCACGCTTAACCTCACTTCTTTTGTTTAACAAAACCCATTAATCAAGCATGTCTCTTGAGGCAGCTAATGATCTTTCAGAATTCTAACAGAAGCAGAAAGTCAAGGACGACATAAATTGATCCACATCACCTACCCTATTAGTTTTACAATGCTGACAATGCTTCCCTTGTCTTTGTCAAAATTACAGCCCATATGGTTATTATAGACCTGCTGTTTTATCAATTAGAAAAAATAGACTTGTTCTTCCCCGAAGGTAACACAATGATAACCATTTTTTGCCTTTGTTGAAAGACGTTATTCATTATGTATTTTATTATTAGCTTATGAAAACTTACAATATTTTGATGGTTGCAAATAGTTTGACTTGTAGATGCTGTAAACATTAGTTTTCCATGAAACATATATTGCATTTCACAGTTTCCTACCACCATCTAAGAATAATTTTGTAGGTGCAATTGGCTATTGGTGGAATATCTCTTCTAATGCATCACTTTCCAAGAAACCTGGAAAACCAAGAATATATACATTAGCCTGTAGTGTCGGAGACCTTTTTTGTCTGAATGGAAGGCACATTTCAGGTTTTATGTAATCGAGTATGCTGATTTCAAAAATCAAGATGAAAAAAATATCCGAAAACCAGAACACCTCCCTATTTACACTTGAAAAACCAAAAGATCATATTCGTGTCAATAATTTTCATATTTCATATATTTATTTATGTTGTTTATTATTTATTTTATGCCCAAAATAAAAGAAAACATATTTATTTGTTATTTATTATTAATTAAAACCAAAATACATGAAACATAACCATATTATTTGTTATTTATATTTCTGTACGTACAGTACAAAAAAAATTACAATCTTTACAACAGTCATATACTCATTAGCCAATTTACTCACATGCTATGTAGGAGAAGAATAGTCTTTTTTTGTATCGAAACATGGCAGTGATTTTTTGTTTTTTCCGGTCATTTAGGGAGGTGTTCCAGTTTTCGGAGAATTTTCTCATCTTGATTTTTGAAATCCGCATACTCTATTACATAAAACCTGAAATGTGCCTTCCATTCAGACAAAAAAGTTCTCCAACTCCACAGGCTAATACACACCTTAATTTATTTAGACTTAATATAAATATTGCTATAAGTCAACATTAGTAACATGAATGTTGTTGTGAAAGTAATTTTCACGATAAATAACTTAAGTATAAAGAATGTTAGATGACGTAGCTATATTACTAGACATGTGTTTCTCTGGAATTTCTTAGTAACATTAGTTGGCTTCCCAGAAAAAGAGAAGATATAAAAATATAATATAGAGACTCAGCTCTGAAAGGGTATTCCAATCTTAAATTTTTTATGGGATATAATCTCCATTCATTCTGTGGCTGGAAACTAGAAGCAGAGGCCATCACTCAGGATATGTGGATTTACCATAAATTTTCAAGAATGTAATCACTGGTTCTAGAATTATATTATTTTATAGAAAAAGTGGTTATTATTTTATATCTTACTTTTGTTCGATGGGGCCAACATTTATAACTTAATCAGAGTGTTTTAGGACTCCAAACAATCAGTTGTAATATTTCTGGAAACCAGTTAATAAGTGTACAATTTTCCTGCTGCACCACAAGAAAAAATGAATCATTACACAGTTCTTACTGAAATCAAATAGCTGTCCATGTAATGCATGGCCATCATAGGTTTTACAGAGCGAGAAATGCTATTTGTAGTTGCTTTCCACTTGCCTGATAAATGAGGATTTGAAATTCAATATGTTCTGAAGTTTTTTGAACACTTCTGCTAATGTTCCTGTTATAAGAATATTCTATAATATTGGCTTCTCAGTAAGAAACCAAGACTTTTATGGATATTCCAGTTTTAGTAAATAAAAGGTTACTTTCTGTATAATGAAAAGTTATATAATTATCCAATATATTTTCTGTATAAATTGCTCACTGTTTTCAAGATTTCTGCTTAGAATCATTCAATAGAAACCTTCACCGTTTACCTCTAGTTTATAATAATCTAAACTGGTTATGTGATGGACACACAGGAGCAGCACTGGACAGGAAATATTTGTATCCATTTTAAATAAAAATTAAAGCTTTTCAGCTTCATTCACACGAGTTTGTGCTGGTGCGTACATTCGCGCGCACAAAACTGGCGTGCCCCTGTACGTCCACAAACACGCGTGAACACCTGCCCATGTAGCATTGCCCCATTGAAAGCAGTGGTCTGCCGGCAACTTCTGCAGTGATTTTCAGGGAAGGGCTTTAAATATAATGAATTTAATGAATGGCCGAGCGTTGCCTGTGATTGGCTGAGCACTGTGACCAATCACAGGCAGTGCTCAGCTGCCATTCAATGAATGGTTGAGCACTGCCTGTGATTGGCTGAGCACACAGGAAATCAGATGCAGCCCTTTCAGCAGGCGGGGATTTTAAATCCCCACCTGCTGAAAGAACTTCATTACAGTGCTGGACCCAAGCGCCTAGATGCGCCTGAGCGTCTATATTTTTTTATTTTTTACACAAGCTAGGAATTATTTTCAGGAAAGGGCTTATATTTAAAGCCCTTTTTAAAAATACTGTGGGGATGCTGGCATCCTATTGCTTTCAATGGGTCCGCCAGCAGCAGTGACGGCCTCATTGAAAGCAATGGCAGAACATCTGTGGCAGGGGGATCCTTTACTCCCTGCAGGGAGTCTCCTTGTCACTGAACACTGTGACAGTGCTGTCGCAGTGTTCAATAACAAGGAGACTCCCCAATGGGGAATATTGACATGCACCATGGACCTATGGTGCATACAATTCCTATGTTTTGCAGGTACGTGTGTTTGCATACCTGTAAAACAAAGACGTGTGAAAAAACCATAGGGAACCAATGGTTCTAATAGATGCATCGCTATGTGCGGATTTATGTATGCACGAAAACACGCTCATCTGAATGAGCCCTAATTGGATGACAGCAAGCAGTGATCTTGAAAATGTAAATATTTTGATACAGAAAGCTTATTGAAAAATTGTATTTATTTTCGCTATATGAAGAATAACATTTATCTGCTGAAATTCTAATATCTATTTGAAGGGGCATATGAGGCATTCATATTCAGTTTTCACTCAACTGCTGGTTCCTACCACTAACGATCCCGAGAATGGTAGACTCCTCCCCACCACCACCTCCATTTCACAATTCAAGAACCATTCTCCCATTTCTGTAGTGTAGTGGAAAATGGCCCTCTGTGGATGAGTGAAAACCTAAAAAAAATGCCCCATCACCAGAATACCCCTTTAAAGCCCTGGAGCTCTTGATAATGTCTTACACTTAAAGGGGTTGTCCCGCGCCGAAACGGGTTTTTTTTTTTTTCAACCCCCCCCCCCGTTCGGCGCGAGACAACCCCGATGCAGGGAAGTAAAGGAAGTTTACCGGAGCGCTTACCTTAATCCCCGCGCTCCGGTGACTTCAATACTTACCGCTGAAGATGGCCGCCGGGATCCTCTGTCTTCGTGGACCGCAGCTCTTCTGTGCGGTCCACTGCCGATTCCAGCCTCCTGATTGGCTGGAATCGGCACGTGACGGGGCGGAGCTACACGGAGCCGCTCTCTGGCACGAGCGGCTCCATAGAAGATTACAGAAGACCCGGACTGCGCAAGCGCGGCTAATTTGGCCATCGGAGGCCGAAAATTAGTCGGGCTCCATGGGAACGAGGACGCCAGCAACGGAGCAGGTAAGTATAAAACTTTTTATAACTTCTGTATGGCTCATAATTAATGCACAATGTATATTACAAAGTGCATTATTATGGCCATACAGAAGTGTATAGACCCACTTGCTGCCTCGGGACAACCCCTTTAATCTCTGCCCTGGTGTTCCATCTGGATGTTATTTTCAGGGATCCTAATGGAACCCTAGGATGGAGCAGTAGGCTTTGGTTTCTTTATTATGTTTCCCTGTTATCAAAAGTAATACTAGAAAAGAGAAAGGTTACAGTTAATTTCTTTTTTAAATATGTGGATGTGTATCCATATTTAATCTTTATTTAAAGAGGATATAAAGTGGGAAGTGGCGTAATTGACTTAAGAAAATCTTTAGTTCTCAAATTCATAGAACTACAAGCATTGCAATACCATGGAAGTTGTCAGGAATGACCTGCCTACCGCAATATACTATTACAGCAGAAGGTGGCATGTGGCTCCCTAGCTAGTAAAATGTCGACACTAGAGATAAGCGAACTTACTCGTTTAGGGCGTTTTTACACTCGAGCTCCACTTTTTCCGAGTAACTGACTGGTCAGACGAAAATTCGGGAGGCGCCGGGCGGCGGCGTGGTGAAGTGGGAAGTAGCAGTGGGGAACGGGGGAGCTCTCTCCCCCCCTCCCCCATTCCCCTCTGCAACCCCCCGCTCACCCCCGGCGCCCCCGAATCTTTTCGCCCGAGTAGTCGGTTACTCGGAAAAAGCGGTGCTCAAGTGCAAAAACGCCCTAAACGTGTAAGTTCGCTCATCTCTACTCGACACACTTCTATGGAACTAGGACTGTCACAGTGTTACAATAGGTTGAAAAAATATCATTAGCAGTCAGCATTTTGGTAAAAGCCATATGGTTCATATATCATTTGTATACTGTAATATCATATCTTTAATAGACTTTGGCTATATCATGCATAGACTTCACTATTGTACGGTTATTTTATATCAGTAGCAAGCTCATTTTGGTATAAATTCTCATTCATTTTAAAACGTGCATCCAGTCTATTAAGAGTTTACTTTTTTAACCTCCAAGTTGCTGTTAGAGCTGCCCTCGCTGGGCAGATCCCATCCCTATGCGCCCTTTTTTATCTGTCCTTTTGTATATTTATTTTTATGGCAAAGTTTGGTATAGAAAAGTGGTGGAGTTCATCAGGATAGATAATGACTCCTATCCAAATAATTTATTTAAGACAACAAGATGAAAGTTCTGATTCCATTTATCAGATACATTGACTGTTTATCCACTGTATTCAGACTGAATACAACAAAGTATAATTGTTTTCTGTCACAATATCCAGAGATAAAAACACACTTCTTTAGCAATACTCTGTCAACACTAAGGACTTGAGTAAACATACAAAGTTAAAAAGATCATGTTAACAGATATTAAAAGAGTATATGAGTGGGAGTTTGTGCAATTTTTGAAATTCTTGGCAACATTCCCATATGTTCAGCTTCCAATCCAATTGACATGAACACAATGAGCCTGGTTATTGAAGTCACACTATCTTTCTCGTTACTTTAAGGCTCTATGCTCCCTCCAATAAAATGGGTTATTTAAGAACAATAATTTTATGTTAATTCACTTTTTATTGAAAGGGTTTTTCATACATGGTATTCAACTTTACATAAGTACCAGCTGTTTGTCTAAACTTCAGTAACATGAAGTTTCATACAAAATTATATGCATATGTTACCATCATAACATTATGTTCTTATCAAACTGACTTGTATCTGAACTGCCCATCCCGGCCAGACACCGGCACATAGGCTTTATTTATCTGGCCAGAGTGGGCATAAATCATCACATTCAAGTACCTATACTAATCAAATCTCTACAACTTATCAGAAGAGTACGGCTTAAAGGCAAGGGGGGGGGGGGACGGGGAGGGGGTGGGTCACAAGTCTCCGTATTCAGACTTCAACCTTTAGTTCTGCGGTTAACGCCACTTGGGTGGGCGTGGTACATAAACTGTTATCTTCCACGCGACCCCTACTTTAATCCAAATGCGGATAATAATGTTATTTCCCCATATCTCTAAGTCCCTGAGGCAGATTTCAGATTTAGTCGCATGTGTGCGGGCGGTCACGTCCCCACCGGGGGGTGCAGGGACGCGAGCGCCCCAGCGACGTCCTCCCGACATCTCCCAATAGGCAGCTCTCTAGGCACCCTGAAGCTCTGTGGTCTTACAAGCGGAAGGGGGTAGATCCGTCATGTCTCAAGTCTTGTGGGGTGCTATAGCTCAGAGCTGGTGTGAGAAGATTGTTCTAGTGTATGGCTTTGGAGGATTGAGTTCGTTGTGTGAGATGGATTATTTCCAGCTAGTATCTTTACTTGTTCGCTACTTGGCTTTGACTCCATTTCAGTGCAATCCGAACTCCTCTCAGGTTAAATCAACTAGGGAGACTATTATGGAGGCTCCGGTGGAGTTACCCCCCTCAAATCAAGAGGGGTCCGCTGCGGGGAATCCGCCTTGTGTTGTGGTACTAGACAAGAGTCTACCCACGGCGACCATATTGTCAAAAATGTTGGATATGTCGAGTTTGTCCAACTAAGGATCTCCTCAAACTGGTATATCTGGTTGATCTTTGTTTTCCACATCGTAATAGGGGGGGGTGTAGGGCTTTTCCAGTGGAGGGGTATTAACGCTTTAGCTGCCGCCACCATAAAAGCGGCTAGTTTGTCCTTTAGGGGATTGAATGACTTGTTTGGTCTATTTAAAATTATCGTGTCTGGAGTCAAGTCAATTGCTTTTCCCAAAATTCTATGCATTTCGCTTTCAATCGCTGACCAAAAGGGTTTAATTATTTTGCAATTCCACCAGATGTGTAAGTAAGATCCCACCTCCTCCTGGCATCTCCAGCACCTGTTTGAATCTGCAAGTTTGTAGTTATACAACCACTCGGGGGTTTTATACCATCTGGACAATAGTTTGTAGTTGTTTTCTTGGAGGCGAACGCAAGGGGAAGCGCCATAAGAAGCTTTAAATATCGTTTTAATTTCTATTTCCGATAACTTAATGTCCAGCTCCTTCTCCCACGAGGAGATATAAGATGGTCTACTTAATGTATGAGGTGTTGTGAAGTTTTTGACAAGCGAGGAGATTTTCCTGAGTTCTGTATTCTGTGATTTTATTAACCTTTCAAATTCCGTAGTTGGTCTTGTGGAGGGGTAATCTTTTTTAAATGTAGCTATTGTGTTCGCAATATGCGTAATATGGAGATTTTGTAGTTTCTTTTGTATGCCTAGGGAGTTGATAATAGTGGTGGGTTCCTCGTGCATAATGTTTTGGAAATCCTGAATTGTGTTTCCTTCAAAAATGTTCCAGAGGTTCTCTGGAATCCTTGTCTTAGGATTTTTGAGGGTGTTGGGGAGCAGGCTTAAAGGTGTGTATGGTGATGGCAGGGGGGCCAATCTGTGGGATAGGGAGTCCCAGGTCTCGCAGATACCTCTCAGCAGGATGCTAAATTCTTTGGCTCGGTATTTTTTTGGGCAGGGAAGCCACAGATCTCTTATCAGGTTGTTACCATAAGTTTGTTGTGCGATTTTCCTTAACTTTTGGCTTTTGGTCGGGGCCACCATACCCAGCCATCTATTAAGGTTTATTGCCTTGTAGTATTCCATTATATTAGGGAGGCCCACACCTCCGTGATGTCTTCTTCTAGACATTAAAGAGTATGCTAGTCGCGGACGTTTGTATTTCCAGAAGAAACGTGAAAATTGTGAGTTGATTTTCTTGAAGAAGGATTTGGGTATGTGTATTGGTAGCATTTGTAATTTGTATAGAATTTTAGGTAGAATGTATGTTTTGATGAGGTTTTTCCTCCCAAACCAAGAAATTATGGGAAAGTTATATGCGGTGAGAAGTGATGAGATTTCTGTTATTAACGGTCCCAAATTGATCTCATAAAGTTTGGACAGGTTATTTGAAATTTTGATACCTAAATAGTCTAATGAATGATCTGCCCATATATATGGTGATGATCTCTTCACTTCTTCTGCCCTGTGGGGGGGCAGCGAAATATTAAGTATTACCGATTTATTTGTATTCACTTTTAGGTTGGAGAAGCTGCCATATTCATCTAGCAGGAGATTTAAGCTATTGAGTCCCTGTGCCGGATTTGTGATCAGGAATAACACATCATCTGCAAATGCAGCAGATTGTATACAATCTCCTCCAACCTCCAGGCCTCGAATTTCTGGGGATTGTCTAACCGCCTGGAGGAGAATTTCCAATGTAAGGATGAATAATGTGGGGGAAAGTGGGCATCCCTGGCGCGTGCCGTTTGTTATATTAAATGGTTGGGATAAGATATCATTAATTTTTATTCTGGCGTAGGGTTTTGCGTAGAGGGAGAAGATAGCGTCGGTTAGTTGGCTAGGGAAATTAAATTTGTCTAGAGTCGCTCTCATGAATGACCAATTAACCCTATCAAATGCTTTTTCAGCATCGATCCCCAGGAAAATTAGGGGGATGTTCTTTTTCTTAGCATATTGTATCGAATGCAGGAGTATGGCGGCGTTGTCCTTTCCCTCTCTACCTTTAACGAATCCTGACTGTTCATCAGAAACTAGTTTGGGTATAATGCTGCTCAGGCGATTAGCAATTATTTTTGCCCAGATTTTTATATCTACGTTCAGTAGAGAGATTGGGCGGTAGTTGTTACATAGGGTTGGGTCTTTGCCTTCTTTATGTATTAAGGCGATGTGGGCCTCCTGCGTTTGTGTGGGGAAAGAACAATAATTTTAAAAGGAAGAAGAACCTTTTGATAGAATCGAGCATCCTGTGCATGTAATTGTGTATGTTGCCAGTGAGATGTGGATGTTTGATCCTTCTCTTCGTATGCTGGTGCTAGCTTATATTAGTTAGCTTATATTAGTGTTGATTCTTAACATGCTTCTTTTATCTGATTAGGACAAAGCAATATATTATTGAGTATTCAATTTCTTAAAAATGTATTTAAAGTAAGATTTGAAGAGATAACAAGCTGTAGATCTCATGAGAAATTTAGGAAAGTTTGGGGGCCTTGGTCAAAAGGGCATTGAGTCCATCCTTCCCAACCCTATTTCCGAGCTGCCATGATGGTTAGGGATCCTGATCTAAGTCAATGATATGCACCTCTTTGGATTTTGCTTTTGTGTTTATGGTAAGCCTCCAAAAAGGCCTCTTTGATTATTCAAGTTTTTTTTTTTAATTAGATTTGATAATGGATCCCCCCCCCCCCCCTCATTCCTTCCTTCGCATCCCTCTATACCTTCCCACTCCTATCCCCATTCCCCCTCCCCAACCCTAACCCGTGGTAAAAGTTAAACATTTTATAAATGTACAATTTAATCAAGATTTTTGTACAAGTTGATACGATCATGTGATTAATGCTGTAATTGATCTGTTTAACTTGTAAATGCAATAAAGAAAAAAAATGTATTTAAAGTATACTAACACTTATGAAACAAGATACAAAAACACATTAAAAGGTTTACTATTTATTTATTTATAAAGCGCAATTCATTTCAAGGCGCTGTACAGCTGGAAAATAGGGAGTAAACAATATTGCACAACATACAGCTACAAATGACATACAAAACAGGTGGTAATCATCAACTAAGGGACTAACAAATTGATACAGGGGGAAATAGGACCCTGCACACAAGGGCTTACAGTGTACAGGACAAGATGGGAAGACAATAGGTGAGGGTAAAAGGTGTCCATCTTGTGGTGGCAGCAGGGTTACTGTAGGTTGTAGGCTTGTCTGAGGAAGTGGGTTTTCAGGTTCCTTCCGAAACTTTCCCAGGTGGTGGCGAGTCTGATGGTTTGAGGTGGAGAGTTCCAGAAAATAGTTGAACATGGAAGAAATCCTTGAGATGATTATGTGAACAGCACACTGAAGAGAGCAGAGGAGGAGGTCTTGTGAGGACTGCAGGTTATGAGTGTGGAGGTATCAGGAGATTAGGTCAGAGATGTATGGAGGGGACAGTTTGTGGACAGCCTTGTATGTCATTGATAATACATTTTTTTCACTGAGGCAGTGACTGTCTATATGATGACCTTATGAAACCTATCAGAGTTATAGACAATTAAAAATTATAATACTTTAATAATTTCCAATTAAAAACTGGGGCTAATGAGACAGACCAACATACAACACACATAAAAATAGTCTCCACTAATATTCAGTGAGTGGTAGAGACTAGAGATGAGCGAACACCAAAATGTTCGGGTGTTCGTTATTCGGAACGAACTTCCCGCGATGTTCGAGGGTTCGTTTCGAACAACGAACCCCATTGAAGTCAATGGGCGACCAGAACATTTTTGTATTTCGCCGATGCTCGCTAAGGTTTTCATGTGTGAAAATCTGGGCAATTCAAGAAAGTGATGGGAACAACACAGCAACGGATAGGGCAGGCGAGGGGCTACATGTTGGGCTGCATCTCAAGTTCACAGGTCCCACTATTAAGCCACAATAGCGGCAAGAGTGGGCACCCCCCCCTCCCAACAACTTTTACTTCTGAAAAGCCCTCATTAGCATGGCATACCTTTGCTAAGCACCACACTAGCTACAACAAAGCACAATCACTGCCTGGATGACACTCCACTGCCACTTCTCCTGGGTTACATGCTGCCCAACCGCCCCCCCTCCCCCCCACAGCGCACACCAAAGTGTCCCTGCGCAGCCTTCAGCTGCCCTCATGCCACGCCACACTCATGTCTATTTAGAAGTGCGTCTGCCATGAGGAGGAACCGCAGGCACACACTGCAGAGGGTTGGCACGGCTAGGCAGCGACCCTCTTTAATAGGGGCGGGGCGATAGCCCACAATGCTGTACAGAAGCAATGAGAAATAGAATCCTGTGCCACCGCCATCAGGAGCTGCACACGTGGGCATAGCAATGGGGAACCTATGTGCCACACACTATTCATTCTGTCAAGGTGTCTGCATGCCCCAGTCAGACTGGTAATATGCACCTTAACAGTAACCGCGTTGGTGGTAATGTGGTGGTGACTGCGGACCTAGTAGCACGGTTGTATTTTGTTGGTTTTCGGAATGTGGCCAGGATTAAGTGGGCCGTGGCGGGGGGATGGTGTGGGGGCTCTCTTGTTGTGTCGGTAAAGGTGAAATTCTTGGACTGCCACCAGACGAACCAATGCAAAGGCATTTGCCAACAATGTTTTCCCTGTTGGAGGAGGAGGGGGATGTTTTTGAGGCACTACGTGTCCTCTCCACGTGTCCGTGGTTATATGCACCTTAACAGTAACCGCGTTGGTGGTAATGTGGTGGTGACTGCGGACCTAGTAGCACGGTTGTATTTTGTTGGTTTTCGGAATGCGGCCAGGATTAAGTGGGCCGTGGCGGGGGGATGGTGTGGGGGCTCTCTTGTTGTGTCGGTAAAGGTGAAATTCTTGGACTGCCACCAGACGAACCAATGCAAAGGCATTTGCCAACAATGTTTTCCCTGTTGGAGGAGGAGGGGGATGTTTTTGAGGCACTACGTGTCCTCTCCATGTGTCCGTTCCATGTCAGCAATAGTAGCACTCAAGACAGGCCCCAGTAACAATTCTGAAGCAGCAGTATAGCGGGAGCGCAGTCTTCGTTCCATGTCAGCAATAGTAGCACTCAAGACAGGCCCCAGTAACAATTCTGAAGCAGCAGTATAGCGGGAGCGCAGTCTTCGTTCCATGTAAGCAATAGTAGCACTCAGGACAGGCCCCATTAACAATTCTGAAGCAGCAGTATAGCGGGAGCGCAGTCTTCGTTCCATGTCAGCAATAGTAGCACTCAAGACAGGCCCCAGTAACAATTCTGAAGCAGCAGTATAGCGGGAGCGCAGTCTTCGTTCCATGTCAGCAATAGTAGCACTCAAGACAGGCCCCAGTAACAATTCTGAAGCAGCAGTATAGCGGGAGCACAGTCTTCGTTCCATGTCAGCAATAGTAGCACTCAAGACAGGCCCCAGTAACAATTCCGAAGCAGCAGTATAGCGGGAGCGCAGTCTTCGTTCCATGTAAGCAATAGTAGCACTCAGGACAGGCCCCATTAACAATTCTGAAGCAGCAGTATAGCGGGAGCGCAGTCTTCGTTCCATGTCAGCAATAGTAGCACTCAAGACAGGCCCCAGTAACAATTCTGAAGCAGCAGTATAGTGGGAGCGCAGTCTTAGTTCCATTTCAGTAGCCTTAGTATAGCCAAGGCACAAGTTACATTTATGTAGCTAAAGTGTAGGCCAACCCCACACACCTTTCTGTACCATGAGTGCAGGCGAAGAACATAGAAATTACTATGATTACACTGTAGGTGAGGGCCCCAAAAAATTGGTGTACCAACAGTACTAATGTACCTCAGTAAAAATTGGCCATGCCCAACCAAGATGGCAGGTGAATCGCTTTGGTTAATGTGGTTTAAGTGGTAACTAGGCCTGGAGGCAGCCCAGTGTAACGAAAAATTGGTTCAAGTTAAAGTTCCAACGCTTTTAAGCGCATTGAAACTTATAAAAATTGTTCAGAAAAATTATTTGAGTGAGCCTTGTGGCCCTAAGAAAAATTGCCCGTTCAGCGTGATTACGTGAGGTTTCAGGAGGAGGAGCAGGAGGAGGAGGAGGAATATTAGACACAGATTGATGAAGCAGAAATGTCCCCGTTTTGGATGGTGAGAGAGAACGTAGCTTCCATCCGCGGGTGCAGCCTACGTATTGCTTACGTATCGCTGCTGTCCGCTGGTGGAGAACAGAAGTCTGGGGAAATCCAGCCTTTGTTCATCTTGATGAGTGTTAGCCTGTCGGCACTGTCGGTTGACAAGCGGCTACGCTTATCTGTGATGATTCCCCCAGCCGCACTAAACACCCTTTCCGACAAGACGCTAGCCGCAGGACAAGCAAGCACCTCAAGGGCATACAGCGCTAGTTCAGGCCACGTGTCCAGCTTCGACACCCAGTAGTTGTAGGGGGCAGAGGCGTCACCAAGGATGGTCGTGCGATCCGCTACGTACTCCCTCACCATCCTTTTACAGTGCTCCCGCCGACTCAGCCGTGACTGGGGAGCGGTGACACAGTCTTGGTGGGGAGCCATAAAGCTGGCCAGGCCCTTAAAGACTGTTGCACTGCCTGGGATGTACATGCTGCTCGATCTACGCACATCCCCTGCTACCTTGCCCTCGGTACTGCGCCTTCTGCCACTAGCGCTGTCGGCTGGGAATTTTACCATCAGCTTGTCCGCAAGGGTCCTGTGGTATAGCAACACTCTCGAACCCCTTTCCTCTTCGGGAATCAGAGTGGGCAGGTTCTCCTTATAGCGTGGGTCGAGCAGTGTGTACACCCAGTAATCCGTCGTGGCCAGAATGCGTGCAACGCGAGGGTCACGAGAAAGGCATCCTAACATGAAGTCAGCCATGTGTGCCAGGGTACCAGTACGCAACACATGGCTGTCCTCACTAGGAAGATCACTTTCAGGATCCTCCTCCTCCTCCTCCTCCTCCTCCTCAGGCCATACACGCTGAAAGGATGACAGGCAATCAGCCGGTGTACCGTCAGCAGCGGCCCAAGCTGTCTCTTCCCCCTCCTCCTCATCCTCCTCATGCTCCTCCTCCTCCTGTACGCGCTGAGAAATAGACAGGAGGGTGCCCTGACTATCCAGCGGCATACTGTCTTCCCCCGCCCCCGTTTCCGAGCGCAAAGCAGCTGCCTTTATGGTTTGCAGGGAATTTCTCAAGATGCATAGCAGAGGAATGGTGACGCTAATGATTGTAGCATCGCCGCTCACCACCTGGGTAGACTCCTCAAAATTACCAAGGACATGGCAGATGTCTGCCAACCAGGCCCACTCTTCTGAAAGGAATTGAGGAGGCTGACTCCCACTGCGCCGCCCATGTTGGAGTTGGTATTCGACTATAGCTCTCCGTTGTTCATAGAGCCTGGCCAACATGTGGAGCGTAGAGTTCCACCGTGTGGGCACGTCGCACAGCAGTCGGTGCACTGGCAGCTTAAAGTGATGTTGCAGGGTGCGCAGGGTGGCAGCGTCCGTGTGGGACTTGCGGAAATGTGCGCAGAGCCGGCGCGCCTTTACGAGCAGGTCTGACAAGCGTGGGTAGCTTTTCAGAAAGCGCTGAACCATCAAATTAAAGACGTGGGCCAGGCATGGCACGTGCGTGAGGCTGCCGAGCTGCAGAGCCGCCACCAGGTTACGGCCGTTGTCACACGCGACCATGCCCGGTTGGAGGCTCAGCGGCGCAAGCCAGCGGTCGGTCTGCTGTGTCAGACCCTGCAGCAGTTCGTGGGCCGTGTGCCTCTTATCGCCTAAGCTGAGTAGTTTCAGCACGGCCTGCTGACGCTTGCCCACCGCTGTGCTGCCACACCGCGCGACACCGACTGCTGGCGACATGCTGCTGCTAACACATCTTGATTGCGAGACAGAGGAGGAGGAGGAGGAGGAGGGTGCTTTAGTGGAGGAAGCATACACCTCCGCAGATACCAGCACCGAGCTGGGGCCCGCAATTCTGGGGGTGGGTAGGACGTGAGCGGTCCCAGGCTCTGACTCTGTCCCAGCCTCCACTAAATTCACCCAATGTGCCGTCAGGGAGATGTAGTGGCCCTGCCCGCCTGTGCTTGTCCACGTGTCCGTAGTTAAGTGGACCGTGGCAGTAACCGCGTTGGTGAGGGCGCGTACAATGTTGCGGGAGACGTGGTCGTGCAGGGCTGGGACGGCACATCGGGAAAAGTAGTGGCGACTGGGAACTGAGTAGCGCGGGGCCGCCGCCTCCATGATACTTTTGAAGGACTCCGTTTCCACAACCCTATACGGCAGCATCTCAAGGCTGATGAATTTTGCGATGCGGACGGTTAACGTTTGAGCGTGCGGGTGCGTGGCGGCGTACTTGCGCTTGCGCTCGAACACTTGCGCAAGCGACGGCTGGACGGTGCGCTGAACTACACTGCTGGATGGGGCAGAGGACAGCGGAGATGAGGGTGTGGGTGCAGGCCATGAGGCGGTAGTGCCTGTGTCCTGAGAGGGGGGTTGCATCTCAGTGGCAGGTTGGGGCACAGGGGGAGAGGCAGGGGTGCAAACCGGAGGCGCTGAACGGCCTTCGTCCCACCTTGTGGGGTGCTTGGCCATCATATGCCTGCGCATGGTGGTGGTGGTGAGGCTGTTGGTGTTGGCTCCCCGGCTGAGCTTTGCGCAACAAAGGTTGCACACCACTGTTCGTCGGTCGTCAGGCGTCTCTGTGAAAAACTGCCAGACCTTAGAGCACCTCGGCCTCTGCAGGATGGCATGGCGCGAGGGGGCGCTTTGGGAAACACTTGGTGGATTATTCGGTCTGGCCCTGCCTCTACCCCTGGCCACCGCACTGCCTCTTGCAACCTGCCCTGCTGATGCCCTTGACTCCCCCTCTGAAGACCTGTCCTCCTGAGTAAGCGTTGCACACCAGGTGGGGTCAGTCACCTCATCGTCCTGCTGCTCTTCCTCCGAATCCTCTGTGCGCTGCTCCCTCGGACTTACTGCCCTTACTACTACCTCACTGCAAGACAACTGTGTCTGATCGTCATCGTCCTCCTCACCCACAGAAATTTCTTGAGACAGTTGGCGGAAGTCCCCAGCCTCATCCCCCGGACCCCGGGAACTTTCGAATGGTTGGGCATCAGTGACTATAAACTCCTCTGGTGGGAGAGGAACCGCTGCTGCCCAATCTGAGCAGGGGCCCGAGAACAGTTCCTGGGAGTGTTCCCGCTCCTGAGCAGGTGTCATTGTAGTGGAGTGAGGAGGCTGGGAGGAAGGAGGAGCAGCAGACAGAGGATTCGGATTTGCAGCAGTGGACGGCGCAGAACTGCGTGTTGACGATAGGTTGCTCGAAGCACTTTCTGCCATCCAGGACAGGACCTGCTCACACTGCTCATTTTCTAATAACCGTCTCCCGCGTGGACCCATTAATTGGGCGATGAATGTGGGGACGCCAGAAACGTGCCTCTCTCCTAATCGCGCAGCAGTCGGCTGCGACACACCGGGATCAGGAGCTCGGCCTGTGCCCACACCCTGACTTGGCCCTCCGCGTCCTCGGCCGCGTCCACGTCCTCTAGGCCTACCCCTACCCCTCAGCATGCTGTATTACCAGTGATTTGATTTCACAGGCAGGAAATAAATTGGCGCAAGACTGCAGGCCAAATATAATTTTTGCCCTTTTTGGAAAACGAAAGGCCCCACTGCCTCTAGTGAATGAATAATCTAAGTTTAATAACTGTGCTGTGTCCCTGCTAATGTGTCACAGAACGTGAGGGTAGCAGAGTTATTATAACTCTGGCAGAGCAGGTATTTTTTTCCCAATTAAGGAAAGCAAATGGCGAAGCCAGCAGTAAAGCGTAGCTGGGTGCGTCTGATTTAGCAATGTTGTTCACGCAGCTCACACGTGTCCACAGCCCTTAGGACGGACAGAGGCTGGACAAATAGATTTGTTTTCAGTTTTTTTCCACCAAAAGGCAGCACTGCGTATATTCAATGAACATGAGAAGTTTAATAACTGTGCTGTGTCCCTGCTTATGTGTCACAGAACGTGAGGGTAGCAGAGTTATTATAACTCTGGCAGAGCAGGTATTTTTTTCCCAATTAAGGAAAGCAAATGGCGAAGCCAGCAGTAAAGCGTAGCTGGGTGCGTCTGATTTAGCAATGTTGTTCACGCAGCTCACACATGTCCACAGCCCTTAGGACGGACAGAGGCTGGACAAATAGATTTGTTTTCAGTTTTTTTCCACCAAAAGGCAGCACTGCGTATATTCAATGAACATGAGAAGTTTAATAACTGTGCTGTGTCCCTGCTTATGTGTCACAGAACGTGAGGGTAGCAGAGTTATTATAACTCTGGCAGAGCAGGTATTTTTTTCCCAATTAAGGAAAGCAAATGGCGAAGCCAGCAGTAAAGCGTAGCTGGGTGCGTCTGATTTTTACAGGTTGCAGACGCAGCTCACACGTGTCCACCGGCGTTAGGACGGACAGAGGCAGGACAAATTTAATTATGTTCCGTTTTTTGGCACCAAAAGGCAGCACTGCGTATATTCAATGAATAACAACTGTGTTGTGGCCCTGCCTATACAATTCTTTCCCTGCAGTATCAATGGAGGGTGCAATGCTCTGCAGAGGCGATTTTGAGAAGCAAAAAAAAATGCAGCACAGCTAACAGCAGCCTGGACAGTACTGCACACGGTTAAATATGGCCCTAGAAAGGACCGTTGAGGTTCTTGAAGGCTACACTCACTCCTAACACTCTCCCTGCCTATGCAGCACTTCTGTCCCTAATGCCGGGTGCAATGCTCTGCACTGCCGATTTTGAGAAAAAAAAAATTTGCCACTGCTAACAGCAGCCAACACACAGCTATCAGTGGCCCTAATAAGGACCTTTGGGGGGTCTTGAAGCCTACACTAACTACCAATTCTTTCCCTACAGCAGCTCCGGTACAAACAGCACTGTCCCTCATCTAACTCACCAGGCATCTGAGGCGAGCCGCGGGAGGGGCCGACTTTTATGTTCGGGTGACACCTGATCTTCCCAGCCACTCACAGCAGGGGGGTGGTATAGGGCTTGAACGTCACAGGGGGAAGTTGTAATGCCTTCCCTGTCTTTCAATTGGCCAGAAAAGCGCGCAAACGTCTCAGGGAAGTAAGTGAAAGTAACCAGAACACCGCATGGTGTTCGTTACGAATAACGAACATCCCGAACACCCTAATATTCGCACGAATATCAAGCTCGGACGAACGCGTTCGCTCATCTCTAGTAGAGACCAACTTCAATGTCTAGAGTTACTAGAGGGCTTGTTCTCTATATCTCAACTATGTCAGGCTCAGAAAGGAAAAATAGCAATTAAAGCCATGACACGTTTTTTAATACTGCTGAAATGATTATGATTGCATAATAAAACGAGTTATGGAATGCAGTAAGGACTCTTATTGTAAACTGGCATGACCAAGTTCCATATGTTACTCAGAGTGAACAAGCTCCTATCTAAGATGAATAATTTTTAGAACAGTAAATTATTTGATTGACTTCCTGATAAGTGGTGTAAATTTCCACCATGAATCCTGAGAAGGTTCGACGCGTTTCTACATCTAATAGTGACGTTTCATCAGGAACCTTATTTGCTAAAGAACTAACAAGAGTGATGACTCATATGAACCACTATCATAGCAGTTGCTTACTGTCTTGCCCTACTGCATAAATTTCAGTTGGCTCTCTGTCTATAATGGCAGAACTGCTCAAATTATTAACTGAACCTGCAGGGGTTAACTAGAGATGTTGGTATTATCATATAAACAGCTAGGACCCTGACCTTAGGAAGAAATCGCGATCTGACTTCCAAGATGCAATTAAAGGAACATTTTAGGGTCCCTGCCTGTCATTCCCGCTGTCTATGTAGCAACTGATGTAGAGTTCTCCCTAATAATAAAGGTTTCAACATTCAGAACCAAATTGTCAGCCCTAATGTGGATGGTGAGTTATGAGACTACAGAGAGATAGTGCCTCTGACCCACCATCATGAGGATAGGTTAGTGTGCTGCAAGGGCATTAAAAGGGAGGCCACAGAGGAGAATGTTGCAGTAGTCTAGAGATGATGAGGATATGCACTAGCATTTTTGAAGAATCAGGATTGAGGAATGATCATATCTAAGAGATATTTTTTAGCTGGAAGCAGCAGGAGGTAGCAATGGCTTGTATGAGCAGTTTAAAAGAGAGGGCAGAGTCAAATGTAACTCAGAGACAATGAACTTGTGGAACGATGCAGAGAGATGGATAGAATGTGCAGATAGGAAGGGGTGTGTATTGATTGTGTGTGTTTGTAAATTTAGGCTTTGAGATTTAGGAAGAAGTCAGCTGTGAAAGTTCAGTAAGATGGTAAAAGCTAAGTGGAAATAAACAGTCCATTGTCAGATGCAGAGGTCTAGGGGTAGTAGAGTAGTTTCAGAGCTCAGCAAACAATAGTGGCTGCAATTCAAACAAATTTTTGACACAAAGGTAATAAGTATTTCTTAATATTTTCAAATAGTTGCATTTTTGGTAACATCCGCGTTTTTTTTTTTTTAAATTGACCCCTTAAGAACATGCGCTTTTTTTCCTTTTCATTTTTTTCCCTCCCTTTTAAAAAATCCTCACTCTTTTATTTACGCACCAATGTAGATGTCTAAGGGCTTGTTCTTTTTTTCAATGGTACTATTGAAAAATGAATTTATGAATGGGTAAGTGACTGCTGCCTCTCATCTGATTGGTCCCGCTGAGCCAATCAGAGGCAGCAGTCACACACCCATTCATAAATTCAGCCTGACCAATTAGAGGCAGCTCATTCAGCAGGCGGGGATTTTAAATCCCCGGCTGCTGAATACTACTCACAGCTGTTCAGAGCAGTTCAGGAGGACTGCCGCTGGCCGCGCTGAACTCCGTCTGCCGGGACCAGGTGAGCATATATATATATATATTTTTTTTACACATTTCTGGATGAATTGCAGGGAAGGGCTTATATATTTAACCCCTTCCCGACAATTCATCCCGCGATCGCCGGCAGCCCATTGCTTTTAATGGAGCCGGCTGTATTGCCGGCTCCATTGAATTCAATGGGCTAACATCGTTCTGCCGGGACAAGGTGAGTATATATATATATATTTTTTTTTTACACATTTCTGGATGAATTGCAGGGAAGGGCTTATATATTTAAGCCCTTCCCGACAATTCATCCCGCGCTCGCCGGCAGCCCATTGCTTTCAATGGAGCCGGCTGTATTGCCGGCTCCATTGAATTCAATGGTCAGTGCTCGTTTAATCGAGACGAGTACCGCGTGGTGCTCGTCTCGAGTAACGAGCATCTCGAGCACCCTAATACTCGAACGAGCATCAAGCTCGGACGAGTATGCTCGCTCATCTCTAATAGCTTTGCTTGGAAATGCCATTCTTGATTATGGTGGTCCGATTGTTTGGACCTCTGCAGATACTCAAATTGGAGAGGCTGCAGCACTCCTGCGATGACTTCTTTACATTTTTTCTAGCATGACTCCTCTATCCGCCCATGCTTTACAATAGAGTTGTGTTTCAGTTTCTTATTTGGGCATTTAAAAGGAAGTATATTTATGAAAAAGCTAATCTCATTTATACTACAGTTTTAAGTATGTTATTATTTTTTTTACTGCACGGTTTTAACTGTTAAAGGGGTTCTGTCATTAGAAAAAAAAATCAATACTTACCTGTTCTTCCCCTGACAGCCTTCTTACCGCATCTTTTCCTCGCTGATCTTCCCCTGGCCCCTGCAGTGCTCCAGGTCACCTCACCGCAAGCCAGCTGGATCCTAGTCTTCCTGTGATATTTTGTACATTGCCAGCATTTTCCTTCTTGCATGGCAATGTACCTAGTCACTAGTGACATAGCTCTCGCTGCCTAGCAGGGAATGCCAAACTATTGCCAAGACTGTGCATGCATGCTATCTCACTGCAACAGTATATGAACACATGCGGTGAGACAGCGCACATACACAGTGTCGGCAATTGCTCAGTACTCCCTGCTAGGCAGTGAATGCTATGTCACAAGTGATGTAACATACATTGCCCTGCAGGAAGGAGAATGCCGAGAATGTACACTACATAACAGGAAGAAAAGGATTTGGCTGGCTGGAGATGAGGGGTACAGAGGACTGCAGGAGCCAGGGGAAGGTTGGCGAGGAGAAGGTGCAGTAAGAAGACTGACTGGGGAGGAAACATAGGTATTGATTTTTTTTCTAATGACAAAACCCCTTTAACTACACTATGATGATAAGGGCTCAGTCACACGGGCGCATCGGCACCCGTACACCAGCGCCGATGCACCCGTGTGACTGACAGAAGATGGCTGTACCTCAAGAAGGACGTCTCTCTGCAGCGCTGATGAAAGGTCATTAGAAAAAAAATCAATACTTACCTATTTCTCCCCAGGCAGCCTTCTTACCGCATCTTTTCCTCGCTGATCTTCCCCAGGCCCCTGCAGTGCCCCAGGTCACCTCACCGCAAGCCAGCTGGATCCTATTCTTCCTGTGATGTTTTGTACATTGCCAGCATTTTCCCTCTTGCAGGGCTCAGTCACACGGGCGCATCGGCACCCGTACACCGGCGCCGATGCGCCCGTGTGACTGACAGAAGACGACTGTACCTCAAGACGGACGTCTCTCTGCAGCACTGATGAAAGAACACATGACCGGCAATGAAGCTGGTCACATGTTCTTTCTCCCGGCGCTGCAAAGAGACGTCCGTCTTCAGGTACGGCCGTCTGCTACCTGCAATAACACGGGCGCCGATGTTCCCCCTGTGACTGAGCCCTAAAGCTGGAAATGTGATAAGTACAACTAAGATCCAAAACAGACTAAAAGAGGTTGTCACTTTTAAACAATTTGAATATAGTATTGACCCAAAATTTTAGTTCTAATAAAAAGTGTCACTAAATTCACACGATGGCCTAAATATGCATTGCATTTGTGTACATCTATTGAGATGACCTGACTTTTAATGATGGAACTTTGTACTGTTAAACAAAAACACCTCTTAGATAGCAGTGAATTTCACTTACGATTTATTTGTATTTTCTTCTTCGTGGGTGGATATTTCGATAATAAGTAAGCTGTAAGCTGGATAGTGTGAGCTGTGATCTTGGAGATGTGAAGAATCATAGATTAGAACAGTAATGTCACGGTGCTTCTGTAAAAAATCACAAGTTTCATAGTTCTTATGCTTGAAAAGGAAGAACATGGCATTTTTTCCCTTTATTAATACCTTGCCAATATAAGAAATGATATTTATGATTTTTGATGAGGTTATAAAAATATAATAACCAGGATCTGAAAAATATAATATATGATGCATACATCTTTACCATAGACATTTGGTGCTATTTTTTATGAGTTTGTGCCATTGGAAGAAAAAACAGGCTGTATAAAATAAGGCATATTGCAGGTACCTCTGTCCCTGGGTGTACATATTTTAAAAAGTAATTCATGAAGATATGACATGTTGTGTGCCCATGTTTAAATTATACACCATTGATGTATGTTCTGAATATAAATGCATTCTACATACAAGGCGCATATTAAATTCCTGACCACTGACCATTTTGCAATTTTTTTTATTAGTTAATATTCAAAAGAAGTCCCAGTGTAGCATTGTATAGACAGGGCTCCTGTTTTATTTAAAAGCCTCTGAAATATTTCCACCACTGATATGATAAACTTTCTTTTTGTGGTAATTGAGTTTCATTTGCTTGTTCTGTTTTGCATAATAATGAATGAGATTACTACATTATGAAAGTATTATTACTAGTAATTGCAATACTATCGACGGGTGGCAATAAGGAGAGTGGGGAATCTTCTAACTATTTTCTTATTTCGCTCTTTAGCACAGTGCAATTCGAAGGTTTTACCTTGAATGATAGTATTATTATTGGTTTTCGGATTCCCTGTACTGTATCTTTCTAAGAAACAGTATGACTAATGATAGACATTGGAATACTAAAATCTAATGTCCATGGCAATGCATTATTTCTGAAGTTGCTGAAACCATAAGGAAAACATGGGAAAATTGGTGTTATTAGTAGAGCTAACAGATGAGCTCAGTCCAGCAGTTTGGATTTGATGTTGTTCTCCAGACAATGGGGCATATTCACTTAGACGAGCATTTCATACACCGGTCTAAGTGATGGCTGAGTGGAACAAATGTATATAGAGATGCAAGCTTCTTAGTACATTTGGCAAATCTGGCAGCACTTCTGCATAACAGACTAAAACCTATGCCAGGTACAAGCTAATATAGGTTTCAGCTATAGTTGAACCCTTTCCAATCCACTGTCTGACGTCTATAGACATTATGATTTAAGGCTGTACAGCTCTGATGTTGGAAGACGTCCGTCGGGGTTCTCTTACTGTATATTGCCAGCCTCTCTGCTGTCGGAGCCTATCCAACGTGTTACCTCATGCAGTACTGGCTTTAGCCAGCATATAGCGCCGTTGTAAAACGGCAGAAAAAGAGTAAGCCCCGTAGGAAAACCAGGATAGAAATTGGATGGGAAAGGGTTAAGTCAACTTCTGTCTCAAATCATAGTCAATATGATGGGATGCATGCAGCCACAGCCCCTAATACTAGTCCCTGCCTGCCTTATAAAAAAGTGGCAAGGCTAGTGTAAACACAAAAATAAGCAATTTTGGCACTTGTACCAAAATTGCAACTTTTTGCCACCAGAAGTCTGGCACAGAATACATAATACATGTGCCCCATTGTTTAGAATTGTGTTGTGTTTGGTGTAACTCTGATTTGTTTGTGTAAGTTTCCCAGGTGTTTCATAAATATTCCAAACCAAAAGACATATTATTTAATATATCTTGTCAGTGAATTATAGCTTTGCAGCTTTGTTTTCTCTGGGGCCTGTTCTCACTGGGAGACAATTTTACTATTGTTCATTTTGCTGTAGTTACATTATGTTAGAAAGCCCTCATGAGATAGCCATTATATTTAAGATTTATTTATAAATTACTATCTAAGAACTCCCAACTATTCATAAACATCCTATACATAAGTGTGAGGGCCATGTTACCCTACCAATTTATTGGATATCTAATTTCCTCCTGTTTTTAGAGTTAGCAAACAATCATGTTTCCATGCTCACTGTTAACAAATACTAATTGCATTCCTCCTTTACTACTGTTGGTTCATTGGGCTGTCGATCTGCTTTATGCTTGCTTATTGATTTCAGGCTGCTGGTTTGGATCTACCTCTGCGATTTACTATCAAGACTTTTTGTTGATGACCTGTCCATATGGAGTTTGCTCATGTATGTAGCAGGGCTGGATACCTTGTTTTTCTAGGTTCACCTTTTATCTGAACTAGTTGTTGCAGTTATTATGAATAATACATAATTAATTTTGATTAGATTTGAGAACCTACTTACATGACATATGATACACTGTAGCATACATTGTTACATGTCAGCCAATAAAATACAGACATTTATACATAATAAAATTATGGCTATATTAGATTTAGCATTAATTGTACAGAGTTAGCACATAGCATATGGATCCACTGCAGCTCGAAGCTTTAGTTATACTTTTTTATGCTTTTCCTTGTTATATACAGTATTGTACTTATATGTGGTTCTTAGCCACATATAAGTACAAAGGAGGGAAGCTATAGAGAGTAAAATGTGTTTTTTTAAGACCTTGTGAGAAAATAATAAAACACCATTCACACTGGTCTGTTGTCCTTCTATTGGATTTAAGGGTGCGTTCACACGAGCGCATAAACGGCGCGTTTTTGCGCCCAATTGTATATACGTGACCATCTGAGGCGTTGGTTTCGAATGTATTCGTTCACACGGGCGATTTTACGGCGCGTAAAAACGGCAACCCGAAAAAAAACGGAACACATGCGACCGAAATACGCGCCAACGCATATTCGATGGCCGAAAAGATAGTTTGCAAAGTAGGAACAAACGATAATACGCTTTCTAGCTCTGGTCATGATAGACGAAAAACGTTCTTTCCGGCGATTATACGCTGCGCACGTGCGAACGTAAATACGCCTACGCTCGTGTGAATGCACCCTAAGGCCTTAGTCAGACGGGCGTATTTTCGCGCAATTTGCAGATCGCATGACGGATGCGCATCCGCAAATCGCGTGACCGCTGCGCGCAAGTCGCCCGCAAATCGCCCGAAAATCTGCTCCTAGCCGCGTTTCATTAGAAACGGGCCGGAGCTGTCCAGCGCATTGCATTCAATGGAGACGGCAATAGAGCCGGCTCCATTTAAAGCAATGCGCTGCGGGCAAGCCCGGGATGAATTGTCGGGAAGGGCTTAAATATATAAGCCCTTCCCTGCAATTCATCCTAAAATGTGTAAAAATAAAAAATATATATATACTCACCTTCTCCCGGCAGCCGGAGCTCCGCGCGGCCGTCCTGCAGTGGGTGTGAAGGGGGTGTGAGTCAGACCTGCCCCCTGATTGGCTCAGCGCTGAGCCAATCAGAGGCATGCCTCACTCACACCCATTCATAAATTCATGAATGAATGTGAGTCAGACCTGCCCCTGATTGGCTCAGCGCTGAGAGGCAGCAGTCACTCACCCATTCATGAATTCATGAATGGGTGTGTGAGTGAAACCTGCCTCTGATTGGTCAGGGCTGTGACCAATCAGAGGCAGATCATTCAGCAGGCGGGGATTTTAAAGCCCCGCCGGCTGAATAGTGCCGAGAAGCAGTTCAGGAGAACTGACAGCGGCCGCGGCTGGACTCCGGCTGCAGCAGAAAGGTGAGTATACAATTTTTTTTTATTTTAACACATTTTAGGATGAATTGCAGGGAAGGGCTTATATATTTAAGCCCTTCCCGACAATTCACCCCGCGCACGCCGGCAGCCCATTGCTTTCAATGGAGCGGCTGTATTGCCGGCTCCATTGAATTCAATGGGCAAACATCATTCTTCTCTGTCACAGCTGTTACAGCTGTGGCAGAGAAGAATGATTTGTCTTCTATATGTTCTCAATGGGGTCGGCACTGCTGCCGCCGGCCCCATTGAGCGCATATAGAGAAGAGAACAGGAATCGCAGATAGGTGTGATCTGCGATTTCTGTTCTATAATTTATCGGACGAGCGCATAAAAAACGCTCATGTGTCCGATACCATTGCAAAGCAATGGTTTTATAAAATCGCCGGACGCATGCGCAAATCACGGCTAAAAACGCCCGTCTGACTAAGGCCTTAAGAGTCACAATGTGAAAACACAGCTCTTCTATAGGAAATATCACTTATTTATTTCTCTTGCATGACTAGTAGATGATTTATCCTATATGGAAGTCAATAATGTCATGGTCAAGAACTTATATTCATTTGAAGCTAATTAGCAACTGAAAGTTAAAATAGGCAGACAGATAACTAGATAAATAGAATGTATTATTCTATTCTACTCCCAGAATGTGATTGATAAAAAAAATATTATTTACACAGCTGCGCTGTCTTCTAACTTTTCATCACGTATCAAAAGTAAGCATCTAGGAGAATGGTTATGCAGGAGGTTTACTGGAATACTCAAAATTATGCAGTTACACCCATTATGTCTAATAAAGGAAATCTGCCACCATCAATTCACCTCCCCACCCCCACATACCACTGTAATGTATTGATAGGTGAAAAAACGCTAATTCTAAATATACAATATTTGTCTCGATACTCACTGGCATATGCCACAGTAAGGGTGACTACCCACTACAGTTTTTTTCACTGCGAAATTCACAGCGTTTTTTTTTCCTGCAGGGGTCTATGGGACTTGTAATGTTAAAATCGCAATTGTGCAAAATCACGATTTCGCGGTAAATTGCGATTTTGCGCGATTTTAACATTACAAGTCCCATAGACCCCTGCAGAAAAAAAAAAAACGCTGCAAATTTCACAGTGAAAAAAAACTGTAGTGGGTAGTCACCCTAAGGCCTCAGTCACACGGGCGCATCGGCACCCGTACACCGGCGCCGATACGCCCGTGTAACTGACACCAGCAGACGGACGTACCTGCAGATGGCCGTCTCTCTGTAGCGCTGAAGAAAAGAACATGTGACCAGCTTCATTGCCGGTCATGTGTTCTTTCCTCTGGCGCTGCAGAGAGATGGCCGTCTGCAGGTACGGCCGTCTCCTTCCTGCAGTCACATGGGCGCATCGGCGCCGGTGTACGGGTGCCAATGCGCCCGTGTGACTGAGGCCTCAGTGTGCACTCAGTCCATGCACTGAAGGATGTAGGAGCCCTCTCTGTTACATTGCAGAGCTTTGGAGTCCTGGTTATTCATTAGCACAGATCACACAAACCATTTGCAGGTTTTTCATGGGTGACTACCTAGATAAAAATTACTTATTATATTTGGAAGCAATATCTTCTCTCCTATGCCAACATTACATTTGTTTGAGAAGTTGGTTTCCCTCTAAGAAACTCAAGCAAATAAATTTTGACAAACTAACCCTGATTTACTGACTTCTATCCAGTCCAGGGTATGAGACACTTGCAGTTCTGAAAATTTTTGCAACAATTGCAGTCCCCATTCTGGGACAGGCTTTCTACTAGTGTTACTATAATTTACACTGTTTGGTGGCCAATATTGCATCAATCTTATGTAAAGTACTAGCTGATATACCCTGCTTCGCCTGAGTTAATTTGATACAGGTGTTCATGTGTTGTTCGCATGGAAAATTTTATGAAGTCGTGGTTAATTTAGAGGAACTGAGAAATAAAATATGCATACACATAGAGGAGCGTTAGATTCTCCTCAGGCTGCATGTACTATTATCCCACTGCAAAATGTGCCACCCTTCCTATTCTCCTCATTTAAAGCCTAAAGAATGCTCGTGCTAAATTTCATGCTTGTACAACACTGGAAAGTTACATTACTTAGGGATGTACTTACTTTTGCAATTAGCATTGAATAATTGAGTTGTGACCCCTTTACTTTTCCTATTCACGACCTAATTAATAGTCGTGCCAAATTTCATGTTTGAACAACATCAGGAAGGTAGAGAATTAGATTAGGTACATTACATAGCGGTGGTAATAATCTTGCACTTAGCATTGAATAATCGAATTGTGACCCCTTTACTTTTCCTATTTAGAACCTAAAGAATGCTCCTGCCAAATTTCATGCTTGTACAACACCAGCAAGTTAGAGAATAAGATTAGGTACATTACACAGGGGTGCTAATACTTTTGCACTTAGCATTGAACAATGGAGTCGTGACCCTCTTACTTTTCCTATTTAGGACCTAAAGAATGGTCGTGCCACATTTCATGTTTGTACGACACCGGGCAGTTAGAGAATTAGTGGCGAGTCAGACAGTGAGTCAGTCAATCAGTCAGTGAGGGCTTTCACATACACACACACACATACACATATATATATATATATATATATATATATATATATATATATATATATATATATATTCACTGAGTCCATACACACATTGTTTACATCTCTCATGCAGTTTGGCAGTAAGCACAGTGTGATTTCTATCTTTTTTGCTACTTGGAGCTATGTAGAGCTGTCACATTTTCATTTTACATTCTTATTAACATACCTTTCATGGTATACTTGTCACCGTTCAATCTATTTCCAATTGTTTTTCCACTAGAATGGAGGTATTTTACTTTGTTCATCATTTGTTATTGCTATCAGTCAATGTATGGTGCCACTTCAAATGCTTTGTGAATACGTAAGCGGATATATGTTATTTATACAATGTTTTCTTCTTGAAAGGTTGCTGCATCTATTATTTTCGTTAGCCATTGGAAGGCAGCAATTTTATCTTTCCATTTACATTGCATTATATTAATTTTTTAAGAGAAGTGTAACTGTATTCTATTCTTGAAAGTAATTAATATATTACATTATTAAAATTCTTAGTATCTGTTATGCTATAAGGTACATATATCTGCTTTATATTGAATTTACGTTTAACCTCCACTGTTTCCATGTTTATGTTGTGCTTGCTGAACACGTAAGGCCTCCGTCACACGGGCTACAAAATCGCATGTATATGAAGCCCATGGTTTCCAATGGGTTCTTTCAGGCTACAAAACATCTTTCATTTGAAAGAACCCATTGGAAACTACAGGCTTCACATACATGCGTTTGGTAGTGATGTCACATTGCTACAAAATTGTGCGATTTTGTAGCCCATGTGAAACAGGCCTAAAGAGAATATATGACTTATATTTTTTTACTAATTAAAATCAGAGAAACATTTTCTGTTTTTCTAATGTTTTTATTTTCTGATTGTAGAATTTTTTTATTCTGTCATCTATATATAACTATGGAGGCGGCTAGCTTTTCTGAGCTACATTTGCCAGCATTTAGGGATATGCTTTATAGCAGCTTCATGGGCCATTTACACAATGGACAGGAGGGGACCCATTGACTTGTATGGTAGATTGTTCGACACATACTCTGTGACTTGTGCAGAGGTTATTTTGCAGGCTAGAGGAGTAGATAGTCACAGTTATCACCTATTGTGAATGGTGTATATTGTTTTATCTGCATAGAGGTGTTACCTTTCCATATAAGGCTCCATTCACACAGACAGTAAATGCTTCAGAATTTCCACTTGCATAATCGTTGCGTAAATTCTGCGCATTTAGGCCTTAGTCAGACGGGCGTTTTTTCGCGCGATTTGCGGATCGCATGACGGATGCGCATCCGCAAATCGTGTGACCGATGCCCGAAAATCGCCCGAAAATCTGCTCCTAGCCGCGTTTCATTAGAAACAGGCTGGAGCTGTCCAGCGCATTGCATTCAATGGAGGCGGCAATACAGCGCTGAGCCAATCAGGGGGCAGGTCTGACTCACACCCCCTTCACACCCACTGCAGGCCGGCCGTGCGGAACTCCGGCTGCCGGGAGCAGGTGAGTATGTATATATTTTTTATTTTAACACTTTTCTGGATGAATTGCAGGGAAGGGCTTATATATTTAAGCCCTTCCCGACAATTCATCCCGCGCATGCCGGCAGCCCATTGCTTTCAATGGAGTCGGCTGTATTGCCGGCTCCATTGAATTCAATGGGCAAACATCGTTCTTCTCTGCCACAGCTGTTACAGCTGTGGCAGAGAAGAATGATTTGTCTTCTATATGTTCTCAATGGGGTCGGCGCTGCTGCCGCCGGCCCCATTGAGCGCATATAGAGAAGAGAACAGGAATCGCAGATCACAGATAGGTGCGATCTGCGATTTCTGTTCTATAATTTATCGGACGAGCGCATAAAAAGCGCTCATGTGTCCGATACCATTGCAAAGCAATGGTTTTAAAAAATCGCCGGACGCATGCGCATGCGCAAATCGCGCAAAAAAAACCGCCCGTCTGACTAAGGCCTCATAGTGCAAGGCAAGTAAATGAGATTTTTTTTTTGCTGCACAAAACCATGAAATTTGAAAAGCATTGAGTTTTTAAAATCTGCAACATGTCTATTTATGTTGTGGAAACTACACGTATCTGCTGCAGATTTTTTCCATAGTGAGGGCCCGTTCAGACGAGCGTGTTTTCACGCGCATATACGCGCACACAAAACTGCGCTCCTATTTAAAACTATGGAGTTCCTATGAAGTGTTCACATGGCCGTGTTTTTAGTGCGTGCGAACGCACGCAGCAACGAAGAAAGGACATGCGTGACAGTTTGGTCCGTACTGCGCTGCTCTTAACATTGGCTCCTATGGGACACGCTGCACGCGAGTCCGCTCGTGTGAACGACCCAATAGACAGCAATGTAATTTTTTTTTTTTTTTTAAGGCTAAAGCTAAATGCTTTTGTGTCTTTCCCTTTGCATAAAGCACTCCATGTTGTGTTCCGGATGTGTTTGGTTGTAAACACAAATAAACGATGTGCAGCCTGTTATATAAAGGAAGAAACTTACTAATCAAAAGTTCGCTGGGGCGCCAAAGAAATCGTGTGCCTCACAACTATCAATACTTAAAATACTGGCGCCGTGGCTGGGATGCTGATACAGCTCAAGGTATGAAGTGCATCTACATGCGCTCCATGCAGCCAAAATCACATTTGCTAACACGCATATGTAAAGCACGGACCTTCGTTCACGTGCATTTTTGCACGCACGTTCAAACGCGCGCATGTGTGCGCGCATTAGCGCATACGCATACGCTCGTCTGAACGGGCCCTTATTAATGGAAAACATAAAATCTGCAGTTTGTCTGCGGAATTCTCTACTTTTCTTCGGAAAAGCCCTGAATCAGCTGAAAAATCTGCATTTTTACTAGTGTGAATTCAGTGCAGGAACTGCCACAATCATATCGCAGAAAACGCAACACATTCCGCAACAGTAAATTCGCACATAAGAATGCAACTACATATACAAAATCTGTAACAAAAAATGTAGCAAATTCTGCAAAACTCATTAATCTGCCAATCTGCAGAAAAGCAACACAAATTCTGTAGCATATTTTCTGCAAATTAAACATCTCATGTGAAGGTAGCCTAATACTGCATGTGATGTTAATGAGATGACAGCTACACAGTTTTTTCTGCAGATCAGGAAGTGACAGACTAGTATTGGATCAGGAAGGGTATTGTTTCTCCTTGAGGTGAGTATCTAGAGGTGTGTGAGGAGATTAATAAGGCTCATCTGGTTAATATTGTTTTAGACAAGTCTTGTAACAATGACTGGGAATTGTCTTCCAATAGGTGGCATTGCAGATATTGTTCCATGTTGCCATTTGCATACTTCATAGAGAAGCATGGATGGGCTTATAGGTGCTCTCCTTAAGGAGAAACGATACCCTTCTTGACCCATATTTATTGGCCTCTCATTAGCCAATCAAAAAACCTACTGCACACTGATGAGGAGCAATCACCCAAACAGCTGTCTGTGTATGGTTTCTGACTTTGGCTAACAATTCCCAGTCATTGTTACAAGACTTGTCTAAAAAGTCTAACATTGACTTGCAGGAATGCTGTCATTTTTAATCTGTACTGTGGATGATCCGCACGACGAGCCATCAAACATGCGCAGTACAGATTTCTTATTGGAAAATGTGATTGTGGAAGGGCCGTGGATTGGACGGCTTTCATTGATTTCAATGGAAGCCGTCAGTGCGGAATTCGCACAAAAATGGAGCATGCTGTGATTTTTCCTCCTCTTGCAGAAACTGCAATTGGTTTTCGCAAATGTGCAGGAAGAAATGATTCCCCATAGAATGCTGAGGGTGCTATTTGCTGCAGATCCGTGCTGAGGAGCCCTTACATAATAAGTCACTTTCTGATGACACATTCCCTTTAACGCAATACTGAGATACACATATTGTAGCGTGTTTGGTGTTGCAATACCATGACATCTACAAAATACAATTTACATGTGAATTATATAGGCAGGCAAAGATAAGAATTTCTATATAATACGGTGTTATTCAGCAAAATCTGTGCGTAGTTTATAAACACATTTGTGTATTTATGAATACATATATGTCTACCTAAAATCAGGGACTGCTGGGAAAACACATTTCATGATTGAGTTACCGAAGTACAGCATTCTGGGCATGCAAAAAAATGGTTTCTGTCAATATGTATATCTTCATATTGTTTGTGGGAAATAAGCTGCTACTGATAGATTTGCAACTTTTTTTTAAGCAGAAGATTATATGTGATTTATTTTGAATTGTGGTAAACATCCTTAGTTTTCAGATGTTTAACCACTTTACATTACACTTTACTGCCTGCTGATTCCACTTAGAATGAAGCCCTGGGACACAGCTGAAAAATGCACCTGTCTAAATATGTTCCTGCTCTAAGCATAATTAAACAAATAAGTTAACTTTATGAGATTCAAAGTGTTATTTAGCGCTACATTTGGAGAAACAAGTTTGAGTGTAAGTCAGGATAGCAGTTTGCTTTATGTAAAATGTACAGAAAATAAGTGCATTGTATAAAACTGCTTACAAAGATAAAAGAAAAGTACGACTGTTTCGAATGTTAGATATTTGGAAGAAGTAGTATTAGAAGAGGGAAACTTTTCAATGTGCAAATTGTTACTTTAAGTTCTGTTCAAGTTTTAAGAAAGAGAAAATTATGCAGTGATTTTCTTTTACAGCATAAACCACATCAGGATTTTAAAAGAAGGAGAAAAGTGGTAAAAATCTGTTATATTAGAGATGTAGTAGTTTAGACAATAAAAGAGAGAGAAGAAAAACACAAAATAAAATGTAACCAACCATACATAATGATAAAGCCAATGGTCTTGAATTTTGTGTGATATCTGTATAATATAAGACCATGCATACTACAGTTGTCATTAAAAGGGTTCTGTCAGTAAAATAAAAAAAATGTATACTCACCTGCATCCTGCCCTGCATCCCTGTAGAGTGTAACCTGTAAAAAGAAAAGAGTGGAAAAAAAAAAGAACTCACCTAATCCTGTTGTTCTTCCCTACATTGTTTCGGTGCTGCGTGAGGGGTCATCTTCTAGTGGCTCCTGCACGAGCATTCGTGCTCCCGCTGTCCTGGCTGCATCCAATCTCTGCCGTCTATGGAGAGTTGACGGTGAATGCGCATGCACACCGGAAAAAGGGACACATGCGCACTCGCCATTGACTCTTTGAGGATGGCAGAGGCTAGATGCGGCCAGGCCAATCAGTGGGTGACACGCTGACCACTGACCCGGGCGGCAGTACTTGCCGCCCGGCATGGTCGGAGCAGGGGCAGAAGCTGGAAGTTTCAGAAAACTGCTAGAGGGAAAGACCCCTTCCAATACTGTATTTCGGAAAATCTCCTTACGTAATATAGAACACTTCTAATAAACAAAGGGCTCAATATATTCATCCAACCTGGTCGGATCAAGCTGATCTTTGAATTGGTGAGAAAACATTGTTTTTTACAGCTACCTAAAAGGTCCCTGGCCTTAAACTGTAAAGAATAATAAAACACCTTCTGCTCACATTGAGTTTTCCATAGCAACATCATTACTGTCTCCTAATCCTTGTTTGTTCTTACTTTCTCCTGTGTATGATGATGTGTTATCCATACAGATGTGCCATCCGAGGATGAAGCCAGTAGTGATGGGGATTAGCAGACAGCTGTTGCACTGGAATGAGGATTAAAACTATAGGGTTAGTTTATTGAAAAATTATCATCAACAATATTAAGGGTCCATTTAGACAGGACTAGAGATGAGCGAGCACCAAAATGCTCGGGTGCTCGTTACTCGGGATGAAATTATCGCGATGCTCGAGGGTTCGTTTCGAGTAACGAACCCCATTGAAGTCAATGGGCGACCCGAGCATTTTTGTATTTTGCCGATGCTTGCTAAGGTTTTCATGTGTGAAAATCTGGGCAATTCAAGAAAGTGATGGGAACGACACAGGCAGGCGAGGGGCTACATGTTCGGCTGCATCTCAAGTTCCCAGGTCCCACTATTAAGCCACAATAGCGGCAAGAGTGCCCCCCCCCCCCTCCCAACAATTTTTACTTCTGAAAAACCCTCATTAGTAATGCATACCTTAGCTAAGCACCACACTACCTCCAACAAAGCACAATCACTGCCTGCATGACACTCCACTGCCACTTCTCCTGGGTTACATGCTGCCCAACCCCCCCCCCCCCCCCACAGCGCACACCAAAGTGTCCCTGCGCAGCCTTCAGCTGCCCTCATGCCACACCACCCTCATGTCTATTTATAAGTGCGTCTGCCATGAGGAGGAACCGCAGGCACACACTGCAGAGGGTTGGCACGGCTAGGCAGCGACCCTCTTTAAAAGGGGCGGGGCGATAGCCCACAATGCTGTACAGAAGCAATGAGAAATAGAATCCTGTGCCACCGCCATCAGGAGCTGTACACGTGGGCATAGCAATGGGGAACCTATGTGCCACACACTATTCATTCTGTCAAGGTGTCTGCATGCCCCAGTCAGACCGGGCTTTTTAATTCATAGACACAGGCAGGTACAACTCCCTATTGTGAAGTCCCTGTGGACCGACAGCATGGGTGGCTCCTGGAACCCACCGGCGGTACATAAAAATATCCCATTGCAGTGCCCATCACAGCTGAGGTAGTAATGTCATGTTTAATGCAGGTGGGCTTCGGCCCACACTGCATGCCCCAGTCAGACTGGGGTTCCTTAGAAGTGGAAACAGATGCATTTACAACTCCCTGTGGACCCACAGCATGGGTGGGTGCCAGGAAGCCACCGGCGGTACATAAATATATCCCATTGCATTGCCCAACACAGCTGAGGTAGTTATGTCGTGCTTAATACAGGTGGGCTTCGGCCCACACTGCATTCCCCAGTCAGACTGGGGTTCTTTACAAGTGGACAGATGTAGGTTAAACTCCGTGTGCACCTACAGCATGGGTGGCTCCCTGGAACCCACCGGCGGTACATAAAAATATCCCATTGCATTGCCCAACACAGCTGAGGTAGTAATGTCGTGCTTAATACAGGTGGGCTTCGGCCCACACTGCATGCCCCAGTCAGACTGGGGTTCTTTACAAGTGGACAGATGTAGTAACAACTCTCTGTGGACCCACAGCATGGGTGGGTGCCAGGAAGCCACCGGCGGTACATAAAAATATCCCATTGCATTGCCCAACACAGCTGAGGTAGTAATGTCGTGCTTAATGCAGGTGGGCTTCGGCCCACACTGCATGCCCCAGTCTGACTGGGGTTCTTTAGAAGTGGAAACAGATGCATTTATAATTCCCTGTGGACCCACAGCATGGGTGGGTGCCAGGAAGCCACCGGCGGTACATAAAAATATCCCATTGCATTGCCCAACACAGCTGAGGTAGTAATGTCGTGCTTAATGCAGGTGGGCTTCGGCCCACACTGCATGCCCCAGTCTGACTGGGGTTCTTTAGAAGTGGAAACAGATGCATTTATAATTCCCTGTGGACCCACAGCATGGGTGGGTGCCAGGAAGCCACCGGTGGTACATAAATATATCCCATTGCATTGCCCAACACAGCTGAGGTAGTAATGTCGTGCTTAATACAGGTGGGCTTCGGCCCACACTGCATGCCCCAGTCAGACTGGTAATATGTACCTTAACAGTAACCTCGTTGGTGGTAATGTGGTGGTGACTGCGGACCTGGTAGCGCGGTTTTATGTAGTTGGTTTTCGGAATGTGGCCAGGATTAAGTGGGCCGTGGTGGGGGGATGGTGGTGGTGCTCTCTTGTTGTGTCGTTAAAGGTGAAATTCTTGGACTGCCACCAGACGGACCAATGCAAAGGTATTTGCCAAGTATGTTTTCATTGTTGGAGGAGGAGGGGGATGTTTTGGAGGCACTATGTGTCCTCTACACGTGTCCGTGGTTATATACACCTTAACAGTAACAGCGTTGGTGGGAAATGGCCTCGCCGCCATCATGTCTTTGTGAAGCCTCTGTTTCCACACTCCAGTGACATACCATTAGCAGCGGTATAGGCAGAGCCCAGAATTATTAACATTTCAGCGGTACCATTAGGGACAGGCCCCACTAACATATCACTAGCAGCAGTATAGGGGGAGCGCAGTCTTAGTTCCATTTCAGTAATAGTAGCACTCAAGACAGGCCCCAGTAACATTCCCATTGCAGCAGTTAAGGGAGATAACAGTCTCTTTCACATTTCAGTAGCTGCAGTATAGACAAGGCCCCAGTTACATTTATGTAGCTAAAGTGTAGGCCAACCCCACACACCTTTCTGTACCATGAGTGCAGGCGAAGAACATAGAAATTACTATGATTACACTGTAGGTCAGGGCCCAAAAAAATTGGTGTACCAACAGTAGTAATGTACCTCAGAAAAATTGCCCATGCCCAACCAAGAGGGCAGGTGAAACCCATTAATCGCTTTGGTTAATGTGGCTTAAGTGGTAACTAGGCCTGGAGGCAGCCCAGTTTAACGAAAAATTTTGTTCAAGTTAAAGTTTCAACGCTTTTAAGAGCATTGAAACGTATAAAAATTGTTTAGAAAAATTATATGAGTGAGCCTTGTGGCCCTAAGAAAAATTGCCCGTTCGGCGTGATTACGTGAGGTTTCAGGAGGAGGAGCAGGAGGAGGAGGAGGAATATTATACACAGATTGATGAAGCAGAAATGTCCCCGTTTTGGATGGTGAGAGAGAACGATGCTTCCATCCGCGGGTGCAGCCTACGTATTGCTTAGGTATCGCTGCTGTCCGCTGGTGGAGAAGAGAAGTCTGGGGAAATCCAGGCTTTGTTCATCTTGATGAGTGTTAGCCTGTCGGCACTGTCGGTTGACAGGCGGGTACGCTTATCTGTGATGATTCCCCCAGCCGCACTAAACACCCTCTCTGACAAGACGCTAGCCGCAGGACAAGCAAGCACCTCCAGGGCATACAGCGCTAGTTCAGGCCACATGTCCAGCTTCGACACCCAGTAGTTGTAGGTGGCAGAGGCGTCACGGAGGACGGTCGTGCGATCGGCTACGTACTCCCTCACCATCCTTTTACAGTGCTCCCGCCGACTCAGCCTTGACTGGAGAGCGGTGACACAGTCTTGCTGGGGAGCCATAAAGCTGTCCAGGGCCTTAAAGACTGTTGCACTGCCTGTGCTGTACATGCTGCTCGATCTCCGCACCTCCCCTGCTACCTGGCCCTCGGAACTGCGCCTTCTGCCACTAGCGCTGTCGGATGGGAATTTTACCATCAGCTTGTCCGCCAGGGTCCTGTGGTATAGCAACACTCTCGAACCCCTTTCCTCTTCAGGAATGAGAGTGGAAAGGTTCTCCTTATACCGTGGGTCAAGCAGTGTGTACACCCAGTAATCCGTAGTGGCCAGAATGCGTGTAACACGAGGGTCACGAGAAAGGCATCCTAACATGAAGTCAGCCATGTGTGCCAGGGTACCTGTACGCAACACATGGCTGTCTTCACTAGGAAGATCACTTTCAGGATCCTCCTCCTCCTCCTCCTCCTCAGGCCATACACGCTGAAAGGATGAAAGGCAAGCAGCATGGGTAACGTCAGCAGTGGGCCAAGCTCTCTCTTCCCCCTCCTCCTCATCCTCCTCATGCTCCTCCTCCTTTTCCTGAACGCGCTGAGATATAGACAGGAGGGTGCTCTGACTATCCAGCGACATACTGTCTTCCCCCGGCTCTGTTTCCGAGCGCAAAGCGTCTGCCTTTATGCTTTGCAGGGAACTTCTCAAGATGCATAGCAGAGGAATGGTGACGCTAATGATTGCAGCATCGCCGCTCACCACCTGGGTAGACTGCTCAAAGTTTCGAAGGACCTGGCAGATGTCTGCCAACCAGGCCCACTATTCTGAAAATAATTGAGGAGGCTGACTCCCACTGCGCCGCCCATGTTGGAGTTGGTATTCCACTATAACTCTACGCTGCTCATAGAGCCTGGCCAACATGTGGAGCGTAGAGTTCCACCGTGTGGGCACGTCGCACAGCAGTCGGTGCACTGGCAGATTAAACCGATGTTGCAGGGTCCGCAGGGTGGCAGCGTCCGTGTGGGACTTGCGGAAATGTGCGCAGAGCCGGCGCACCTTTACGAGCAGGTCTGACAAGCGTGGGTAGCTTTTCAGAAAGCGCTGAACCACCAAATTAAAGACGTGGGCCAGGCATGGCACGTGCGTGAGGCTGCCGAGCTGCAGAGCCGCCACCAGGTTACGGCCGTTGTCACACACGACCATGCCCGGTTGGAGGCTCAGCGGCGCAAGCCAGCGGTCGGTCTGCTCTGTCAGACCCTGCAGCAGTTCGTGGGCCGTGTGCCTCTTATCTCCTAAGCGGAGTAGTTTCAGCACGGCCTGCTGACGCTTGCCCACCGCTGTGCTGCCACGCCGTGCGCCACCGACTGCTGGCGACGTGCTGCTGCTGCTGACACATCTTGATTGCGAGACAGAGGTTGCAAAGGAGGAGGAGGAGGAGGAGGGTGCTTTAGTGGAGGAAGCATACACCGCCGCAGATACCACCACCGAGCTGGGGCCCGCAATTCTGGGGGTGGGTAGGACGTGAGCGGTCCCAGGCTCTGACTCTGTCCCAGCCTCCACTAAATTCACCCAATGTGCCGTCAGGGAAATGTAGTGGCCCTGCCCGCCTGTGCTTGTCCACGTGTCCGTTGTTAAGTGGACCTTGGCAGTAACCGCGTTGGTGAGGGCGCGTACAATGTTGCGGGAGACGTGGTCATGCAGGGCTGGGACGGCACATCGGGAAAAGTAGTGGCGACTGGGAACTGAGTAGCGCGGGGCCGCCGCCGCCATCATACTTTTGAAGGACTCCGTTTCCACAACCCTATACGGCAGCATCTCAAGGCTGATAAATTTGGCTATGTGGACGGTTAACGCTTGAGCATGCGGGTGCATGGCGGCATACTTACGCTTGCGCTCAAACACTTGCGCTAGCGACGGCTGGACGGTGCGGTGCGAGACATTGCTGGATTGGGCCGAGGACAGCGGAGGTGAGGGTGTGGGTGCAGGCCAGGAGACGGTACTGCCTGTGTCCTCAGGGGGGGGTTGGATCTCAGTGGCAGGTTGGGGCACAGGGGGAGAGGCAGCGGTGCAAACCGGAGGCGGTGAACGGCCTTCGTCCCACCTTGTGGGGTGCTTGGCCATCATATGTCTGCGCATGCTGGTGGTGGTGAGGCTGTTGGTGGTGGCTCCCCGGCTGATCTTGGCGCGACAAAGGTTGCACACCACTGTTCGTCGGTCGTCAGGCGTCTCTGTGAAAAACTGCCAGATCTTAGAGCATCTTGGCCTCTGCAGGGTGGCATGGCACGAGGGTGCGCTTTGGGAAACAGTTGGTGGATTATTCGGTCTGGCCCTGCCTCTACCCCTGGACACCGCACTGCCTCTTGCAACCTGCCCTGCTGCTGCCCTTGCCTCCCCCTCTGAAGACCTGTCCTGAGTAGGCGTTGCAAACCAGGTGGGGTCAGTCACCTCATTGTCCTGCTGCTCTTCCTCAGAATCCTCTGTGCGCTCCTCCCTCGGACTTACTGCCCTTACTAGTACCTCACCGATAGACAACTGTGTCTCATCGTCATCGGCCTCCTCACCCACTGAAAGGTCTTGAGACAGTTGCCGGAAGTCCTCAGCCTCATCCCCCGGACCCCGGGAACTTTCCAATGGTTGGGCATCAGTGACGATAAACTCCTCTGGTGGGAGAGGAACCACTGCTGCCCAATCTGAGCAGGGGCCCGAGAACAGTTCCTGGGAGTCTTCCCGCTCCTGAGCATGTGTCATTGTAGTGAAGTAAGGAGGCTGGGAGGAAGGAGGAGCAGCAGACAGAGGATTCGGATTTGCAGCAGTGGACGGCGCAGAACTGTGGGTGGACGATAGGTTGCTCGAAGCACTTTCTGCCATCCACGACAGGACCTGCTCACACTGCTCATTTTCTAATAAAGGTCTCCCGCGTGGACCCATTGATTGTGCGATGAATGTGGGGACGCCAGAAACGTGCCTCTCTCCTTATCGCGCAGCAGTCGGCTGCGATACACCTGGATCAGGAGTTCGGCCTGTGCCCACACCCTCACTTGGCCCTCCGCGTCCTCGTCCGCGTCCACGTCCTCTAGGCCTACCCCTACCCCTCAGCATGCTGTATTACCAGTGATTTGATTTCCCAGGCAGGAAATAAATTGGCGCAAGCCTGCAGGCCAAATAGAATGTTTTCCCTTTTTTTTCAAGGAAAGGCCCACTGCGTATATTCAATCAATAAAATATGTCTTCTGGCCCTGCAAATGTGTCACAGAACTGCAGTGTTGCAGAGTTATTAACTACAGCAGAGCGGTGATTTCCCAGGCAGGAAATAAATTGGCGCAAGCCTGCTGTTAAACTTAGCTGGCTGCGTATGATTTTTGTTTAAGTTCTCCACCCAGCATACACGTACCCAGAACGCTCAGGACTGTCAGAGGCAGGCCAAATAGAATAGTAGTTGCCCTTTTTTTTAAAAGGAAAGGCCCACTGCGTATATTCAATCAATAATAAATGTGTTGTGGTGGCCCTGCAAATGTGTCACAGAACTGCAGTGTTGCAGAGTTATTAACTACAGCAGAGCGGTGATTTCCCAGGCAGGAAATAAATTGGCGCAAGCCTGCAGGCCAAATAAAAAATTTTCCCTTTTTTTTCAAGGAAAGGCCCACTGCGTATATTCAATCAATAAAATATGTCTTCTGGCCCTGCAAATGTGTCACAGAACTGCAGTGTTGCAGAGTTATTAACTACAGCAGAGCGGTGATTTCCCAGGCAGGAAATAAATTGGCGCAAGCCTGCAGGCCAAATAGAAATTTTTCCCTTTTTTTTCAAGGAAAGGCCCACTGCATATATTCAATCAATAAAATATGTCTTCTGGCCCTGCAAATGTGTCACAGAACTGCAGTGTTGCAGAGTTATTAACTACAGCAGAGCGGTGATTTCCCAGGCAGGAAATAAATTGGCGCAAGCCTGCTGTTAAACTTAGCTGGCTGCGTATGATTTTTGTTTAAGTTCTCCACCCAGCATACACGTACCCAGAACGCTCAGGACTGTCAGAGGCAGGCCAAATAGAATAGTAGTTGCCCTTTTTTTTTCAAGGAAAGGCCCACTGCGTATATTCAATCAATAAAATATGTCTTCTGGCCCTGCCTACACAATTCTGTCCCTGTAGTATTACTGCAGGGCGCAATGCTCTGCACGGCCGATTTGGAAAAAAAAAAAAATGTGCAACACTGCTAACTGCAGCCTCCACACTACTGCACACTGTTAGAGGTGGCCCTAAGAAGGACCGTTGGGGTTCTTGAAGCCTACACTAACTCCTAACACTCTCCCTGCCTAACCACCACTTCTGTCCCTGTAGTATTACTGCAGGGCGCAATGCTCTGCACGGCCGATTTTGAAAAAAAAAAAAAAAGTGCAACACTGCTAACAGCAGCCTCCACACTACTGCACACTGTTAGATGTGGCCCTAAGAAGGACCGTTGGGGTTCTTGAAGCCTACACTAACTCCTAACGTTCTCCCTACAGCAGCTCCGGCACCAGCAGCACTGTCCCTCAGCTATCTCATAAGGCATCTGAGGCGAGCCGCGGGAGGGGCCGACTTTTATACTCGGGTGACATCTGATCTCTCCAGCCACTCACAGCAGGGGGGTGGTATAGGGCTGGAACATCACAGGGGGAAGTTGTAATGCCTTCCCTGTCTTTCAATTGGCCAGAAAAGCGCGCTAACGTCTCAGAGAGGAAACTGAAAGTAACCCGAACATCGCGTGGTACTCGTTACGAGTAACGAGCATCCCGAACACCCTAATATTCGCCCGAGCATCAAGCTCGGACGAGTACGTTCGCTCATCTCTAGACAGGACCAATGTCGGGCAAACTATGTCAAACACTCACCCTTGTGTGTCCTCGGGAGCTGGTATCGCTGGCTCGCTCACAGAACGGCCAGCAGGGGGGTGGGATGGCTGCAGGAGATTTCTGTGAAGCAATGATACTAGCACCCGTGCAGCAGCACCAGAGCGAGTATGAGCGGGATGAGTGTCAGGCATCATTCCATCCAAAAGGTCCTTAATTTATGTAGCACAATATTGAATTGTGCAGTGCCCTGCCCATTTAAGCTCACAATCTATAGTGTATGCATACTGTATAATTAATATAGTAAAAATATTTATAATAGTAACAAATTATCTAAGGTATATTTGTGTCTAGTCTGCTTATCATATATTTATATTTTTAAAAAACTGCATATTACAGCATGGTTATTACACGAGCTTTAAAGGGGTGGTCTCGCGAAACCAAGTGGGGTTATACACTTCCGTATGGCCATATTAATGCACTTTGTAATGTACATTGTGCACTAAATATGAGCCATACAGAAGTTATTCCACTTACCTGCTCCGTTGCTAGCGTCCTCGTCTCCATGGTTCCGTCTAAATTCGCTGGCAGCTTGCTTTTTTAGACGCGCTTGCGCAGTCCGGTCTTCTCCATTCAGCACGAGCCGCTTCAGTGTGCTCCCCGCTACAGCTCTTCTGCGCATGCGCAGACGAGCTGTCACTGCTCGGGAGCGCGCTGAAGCGGCCATTCTGCACCATCCTCTGTTAGAGGAAGGTGCAGAAACTGGAGCTGCCCAGCGGAGAAGCCCAGCCCAGCCCAGCCCAGCAGCCCCGAGAAGCCTCCCAGGTAAGTGATGGGTCGGGGGGGGGGGCTGCCGCTGCGCCGGGGGGGCTGTCGCTGCGCCGGGGGGGGCTGCCGCTGTGATGGGGGAACTAGCGCTAGGCCGGGGGGGCTGCCGCTGCGATGGGGGGGCTGTCGCTAGGCGGGGGGGGCTGCCGCTGCGATGGGGGGGCTGTCGCTAGGCCGGGGGGGGCTGCCGCTGTGATGGGGGGGCTCTCGCTAGGCCGGGGGGGGCTGCCGCTGCGATGGGGGGGCTGTCGCTAGGCCGGGGGGGGCTGCCGCTAGGCCGGGGGAACTAGCGCTGGGCTCCGGAACCTAGCGCTGGGCTCCGGGGCCTTCACCTGGGCTGAGGGTCTAGCGCTGGGGAGCCGGGGGCTAGCGCCGGTTACCTGCTGCCTGGCGGTGGGCGTCTGGTCAGCGGCTGCGGGGCGTCTGGTCGGCGGCTGCGGGGCGTCCGGTTGCCATGGAGACACAGCTGGCGGCGTCTCGGGAGCGCGCACGTCGGGCTGCAGCGAGCGACTGGGAAAGAGCCGGCGGCCATCTTGAGGAAACTTTTATAAGTTGCTGAAACGCTGGAACGGTAAGTACGAACCAGCTAGAAATGTCATTTACAGGGGGGCTTAGTAATGTATGTTTAATGGGGGGGACTGGGCAAAAAAAAAATTAACTGCTTCCTCGAGACATCTCCTTTAACTTTTTTTTATCTACATGTTAATCATTAGTACTTTCTTCATAAAGCATATTCAAAGAACCAGTTACATTTCTAGTATTTAGTGGCAAATAACCATTTTCCAAAAGCCAAGTGTGCACTTTTGCCAACTGTCTACTATTGTGAATAATCCAGATTCGAAGAGTGTGTTAGAAAGAGATAAGCTCAATAGCATATACCAGCATGGCTAAACACATTGAGCTGTCAGGTTTTTCTCATAATGACTCATCTTTTTACTACTTACTCAGCAATTTACACGGGTTTCAGTTCTGAAATATAATTTGTTTCCAATGTGTTCATTTAGTTTTCATAACCAATAATGTTATTTTTACTTGCTAGAGTTGCTAAATATTTTAAAATGTTTTAACAACTTGATTTTTTAGTTGCTATTCTGGATTTTTAGATTTATTTCTAATGTGTCTCAAACAAGATCATACTTATATAACTGAAAGCATATTTAGAAAACAAAGAGGCAGAAATAAATTCTAAGCAAGTAATTAGACTCAGTACACAGTCTATCCTTTCACAGTCTAGCCATTTTGCATGCGCACAGCACGTGTTTATCCTAATATTTATATACATTATGTATATATTTACATACAAGAAATGCTCAGTATTCACTAAAGACCATGGACATCCTTGTGCAGAAAAAATCTGTACACATATATCTTACAAAGTCCCTGCAGAAAAAAATGATGCATATATCCGTTTTTTGCTTTGAGTTTCCATTCCCATGCACTTGGAACACTTCATATTTAAATTGCCTCAAGTTCTCAATTGAAGTTTCTGGCTGGAGGACTTTCCCACCACTGACCAGCAGAAGCTCAGCTCCTCATCCCCTCTCCTCTGCCAGAGTATGGGTAACCATGCTTACTCAATATTACATAATGTTCTCCATGTATTGTCTTTACCGTTTACTAGTGGGTGATGAATGTGCTAGTGGAACAAAAAAGCATAGTGTAGTGGATTAATAGAGATGAGTGAGCCTACTCGGTAAGGCAGTTACTCGAGCGAGCATCGCTCTTCTCGAGTAACTGCTTAGTGATCCAAGCAGGCTTGGGGAGCAGAGCAGAGTGGGAGGAAGAGTGAGAGATCTCTTTCTACTCTACTCCCCCCTGCTTACCCCCGCAGCCTACCCGAGCCTTCTCGGATCACTAAGCAGTTACTCGAGAAGAGCGATGTTCGCTCGAGTAACTGCCTTACCGAGTAGGCTTGCTCATCTCTATTGATTACAATGTAGTGCAATCTCTAGATCAAATGACGAGGTGTGGGAGATAAACTGGACCAAATAGACTGATTGTACTATGGGCAGGTGGGTGGTGGGCAGATTATCTGGATAGAAAGCAGAGCATAACAAAGCAGTAGTACTAGAAGATGCAGCATGCTAGGAGATGAAGGCTTGTGCAATGATCAGCAACTCCCCACATCTCGATCATATAGCCCTACATAGGGATCATATAGCCCTATGTAATTAATGTAAGTTTTCTCCCTCCAGACATGTCACAGGCTTTCTACCCTCTTTTACTACTCATGACTTTGAGAGACTGTAAAAAGCAATGACATATAAGTTTTCCATAAACTAAACCTCCCTTTGTGGAAGATTCACATGAACTTACAACTGTCAATCTGCCACCTTCTTGTAAGTGCAGAAAACCCCTGACTGGTCATTTCTCAGAAATCCTTTCCTGTGTAATATATATGATAATGCATAGAATTAAATAAACACCAATGCAGGACAGTTTAATATACATGATGGATGAGCTCTTTGTTGAGCTGCTCCTGTTGGACACAAAGGACAATACAAGAATCTATATCTACATATAGTAACATAGTATGGTAGGCTGAATTAAAACAATGTCCATCTAGTTCAGCCTGTTTCAACTCCCCCTTTGTTGGTCCAGAGGAAGGCAAAAAAAGACCCCAATGAGGCAGAAGCCATGTTAGCTCATGTGGAGGAAAAAATTCTTTCCTGACTCCATAAAGGAAGTCAAAATAATCCCTGGATCAACATTGGAGTTCATACCTGACTTCCAGACCCAGATTAACAACCCACTAGTCACCTAATGTTTATATCCTGTAATATCATAGCACTCTAAAAAGACATTTAGTCCCCTCTTAAACTCCTCTATAGATTTTGCCATCACCAAATCATAAAACGGAGAGTTTCACCGTTGTGGTCTTGGATATAAACAGATCATTTCAGAGCTCCTTGTATTGTCCCCTAATATATTTATACACAGTTATTTGGTCGCCCCTAACCATCTTTTTTCCAGGGTGAATAATTCCAATTTTAATAGCCTCTCTGGGTATCCCAGTCCCCTCATTCTGTTTATCAATTTGGTTGCTCTTTTTTGAACCCCCTCAAGCACTGCAACATCTTTCCTGAGCAGCAGTGTCCAGAACTGTACACAGTATTCCATGTGAGGCCTGACAAGGGCCTTATATAGCGGAAGAATAATGTTCTTGTCCCTCGCCCCTATACCTCTTTTAATGCACCCAAGACTTTGTTTGCTTTTGCATCAGCTGACTGGCATTAATCGCTCCAGTTAAGTCTACAGTCAACTAGTATCCCCAGGTCTTTCTCCATCTCACTTTTCCCTTGCAGTACCCCATTTAGTGTATATTGGTGAAATCCGTTTCTCCTGCCTATGTGCATAACCTTACATTTATCAATATTGAACTTCATTTGCCATTTTTCTGCCCAAGCCCCCAACTTATCTAGGTCCATTTGTAGCCTCATACTGTCCTTCTTTGTATTAATCATCTTGTATAGTTTCGTATCGTCTGCAAATATCGATATTTTACTGTGCAGTCCTTCTTTCAGGTCATTGATAAATATATTGAACAGAATTGGGCTTAATACTGATCCCTGTGGCATCAGAGTACAAACCATTTATTACTACCCTCTGTTTTCTTTTTCTGAGCCAGTTCTTCACCCAGATACACACATTTTCACCCAGTCCGAGCTGCCTCACTTTATATATTAACCTATTATGCAGCATGTGTGAAATGCTTTGGAAAAATCCAGATCAATAGACTCTTCTAGGTCCAGCCTAGAACTTACTTCATTGTAGAAGCTGGTCTGACATGATTGACCCCTTATGGACCAATGCTGATGATGAGTTATACCATTGTTTTCCTTGAGGTATTCCAGGATGGCATCTCTCAGAAACCCGTAGAATATTTTTTCAATTATTAAAGTGAGACTTACCAGCCTGTAGTTACCAGGCTCTCTCTCGGACCCCTTGTTGTAAATTTGAACCAAACTGGCAATGCGCCAATCCAGTGGTACAACCCTGGTCTCAAGAGAGTCCCTAAATATAAGAAATAGCAGTCTACCTATCACATTACTTAGTTCCCTTACTCAATTGCATACCAATGGATGGACAGCAACTGACATTTACTATATGTGGTGCTTTAATGTTCAACTTTAGAGGAGCTCAGAAGCTGCCTTTCTGTGCATTACAGACAACGTTGCCCATAGGCTGATCCCTATTTTAAACTTGAAGTGGATTTTCTCTGCTATCGGTAGCCTCAATGATTCACATGAAAAATAGTCACTACACTAGAACAGTGGTGTTGATAAACTTTGGAATATTATGGAGTACTAATGGAGGAAGAGGAGTCAGATAAAATAAACAGATCTATTGTTTCCAAAGATGAAAGAAAATCTAAGGGCATGTGTCCCTGGTAGAAGTGCTGGAAATGCCACAGCAACAGGAACAATTATACTTGTTATTTTTCTTACTATGAATTTAATATGATTTCTAAATATATATTATCAAGAACTGCTGACTGTTTTAAAACTTTTAACATTGTTGCTAAAGCAAGTTATACTTGATGTTCCTACAAACATTCATAAACAAATTCAAAGCAGTAGAAATAATGCAAACAAGTTATACATCAATCTGACAATGTTTATCAGTCAGAAAATATTAGAATTTACCAATACATGGGTTTATTTGATTTAATGTAATCAACGATGCAGAATAATGGGCGCTACTCTAGGCTGCACTTGTTGGAGAATTAACTTATAGGGAAGTTCCTATAAAGTTTAGTTTGAATAGAAAAGTTTCAAAATTCAGAATTATTAAACCCATGCAAGTGACAAATACATCTGTTTCCAGCTATTCTTTAGGCTGACTGTAGCTGAAGCTTAGTGTAAAATTTGTTTTACTTTTAATCAAAAGTGTTCATCTTTATACTTCAATTTAACAGCTAAAACAAATAGGAAATAGATTATGAAATGCTCTGCAAGGTCACAGCCTTTTGTACACTTGAATTTCTATGCAGTTCATAGTGAACAACAATTTGAAATTTAAATTGCACTATGAAATGAACAAGATTGGAAGGAAAATTATGTTTACAGGCACTGTATTAAACTAATTTAGGAAAAAAGTATCTTGAAATGACATAGAAATTGCTTGACTGGCACAGTGTTTAACCTCTTTGCATCCACTATGTGTATATATACGTCTTAATTGTTGATGCACCGTGCAGCTAGGACGTGTATATACTTTAGTGGCGCATCGCATCATATAGTGCTCTGTGAGTAAAAGGAATAGACCAGCACTTTATCCGTTTTACTTTAATGAAGTGACAGGGAGTTGTAATGATCAGCTCTTGCTTACATTAAGGATTGCTGTACATAGTGATCCTTTAACAAGAAGAGGAATCAAGTCTACCTTAGGTGTCATGTTGATGACTAGATTATACAATTTTATTGACCTAGTGTTCTAGAAGAAATACAGATGTGTCCACCTTCAGCTTAGCTTGAATTTGCTTAAGAACTCTAATTTGTCATGAAACCAATTCAATATAATATTACATTATACTAACAAAATCCCTGATAGACTGCAATTCACATAACAACCAGTCAGCGGCTACATGAAACATATAAGAAAGAGATATTGTAACAGAATGTTTGGAAATCATGTGAAAAATAAGTTTTCTCTTGACACACAAATCTGAATATATCCAGCCAGGAGTAAAGGTAAGAAAGGACACATATGTAGTTTATGGAAGACCTAGATTCTGTAGTAAAGGTGCCAAAAAAAACTCTCCATGGCCCCCAAATTGCGTCAAGTTCAATATCAACTCAAAAGAGCTTTGTGGCTTAAAAAATTAGTCCAGTGGTAGGAAGTGGAGGAAACAACTTTAATAGTCAAAACACTGCTAAGCAATGAATAATAGTGCCATAATAACACATACAGTAGATGGAGGAGATGTACACAACTGAGATACACAACTACAGTAAAGGCTACATAACAGCACTAATATCAAGCCTTAATAAGTGTCTAGCTGATGAATGGAGACTGCTACTGAGTAGTAGTGACCCATATTACCACTCAGGTGCAATAAAATCACAGACCTAATGCATGCCTAAAGATATCCCAAAAAGTCCCGTGAAATCTCGCACGGCAACCAAATTGCGTCGCGCTCTATTCCTGTGCGTGGCTCGCAGAGAAACGTCACTCACCAGCCACCGGCCCCGCTCTGCGCATGCGCCGGCTGCCCAGCAGCCGGCACATGAAAGACTCGGGGCCGCAGGAGAGGTGAGTGCCCGCGCTGCTCTCTGCAGACGCCCAGGTCGGGTCCTGCTGCGAGAATTCTCGCAGCCAGATCCAACCAGGCCGTCTGCAGGCGGCCTAAATATGGTTGGCAGAATAAAGATCAGAGAATCACACCAAACACGATTTTCAAAGTACAAAAAGTGTATCAAACTGACCTTAAAAGGAGTTTTCCAACTAGTTTTTTTCCTGTAATATCCCATTCCCAATGCAGTAAAATAACTAACAGGAATATAGTCACCTCTCTCCATTGGCTCCCATGACACCACTTCTGGTCTCCCCTCTGATGTCAGGTTTACAGGCTTTCCCAGTTGTTTTTGGGAAGCCACATGTGCTGCAGTCAGTGACAGAACTCAGTGCTTCCTCCTTAAGCTCTGTCATTGACTGCAGATTTCATCTCTGATGTATTTCAGAAAAAAACATTTCCTTTCTGTCCTTAAATGGAGTTTCCCATTCATAGATGAAAAAGCATCATTTATGTATTCACTGGAGTTGACCATTTTGGCAAAGCCTAATTGAGCTCAAATTGTGACATAAAGTTTAAGCATGCATATACTTGATGAGTGAAGAAGGGATAGAAAGGGGAACATAATTCTAGTTATTACTAACTGGATTCTGTCACTTTCTTGGGGTCAAGTTCAATACCTTGGGTTGTCCAGAAATGGAGAAAAATAACTGCTGTTCATACAGCTTGTACATGTACAGACTAGAGGAGAAAAAGGGCGAGGTAGGGGCCACACACGGGGAACAGATCCTAATACTACACTGTTTAGGCACAGCTCTTTCTCTCTGCCAGGCCCATTAAATGCCACTTTAAGAATTGACAGCAGCATAAATTGTTAATTAGCACAATGGAGATTATTTCCATTTACAGTCTCAGGGTCAAAGACACGCACCATGTATTGAGCAGGGTTGGCTCCCCAGGCAGCTTTGTACAATTCCTGTGTACATCTTCCGTAGATGTACAGTGGATGTTGCCAAGAGATTTAAAACAAGAAGCACTCAAGTAAAAACACATTTTTCAAACTGTACACCGCTTACCTGATTGTCATAATCTGCACTTCTTTTCTGTATATTCTGTATATAATATACATTGCAGCCTCCTGTCTGGTGCACATCAGAAACCATCTAGATTTTTAGCACAGCATAGAATAAGTGAAAAATATTCTCTATATTCCCCTAAATAAACAAAACACTGTAAATTTACAGATAAAGAGCATGAGCTGTCATCTTCTTTATTATAGCGGTGCGACATGAGACACTAATTATCAGCAGTAACTCTGATAGGAGTTTCTGTCCCCCACTGTGAAGATCATGTGTTGAACAAGCCATGTAATATCATCATACATAAAGTTCTGGTGCTTAAGGAGTGACTCCTGGAGAGAACAGGAAGGTTCCCAGGGTTCCCCATGGGATCACATGACCTAACTGAAGAGAATTTTTTAAATAGAAAGGAGCAGCTGTAACAAGCTATTAATTCATGAATTTTATACAGTACTATTTATTGAGTGATTAGTTACACAATTTAAAAAAAAATTAACAGTGTCCCTTTATGTCACAAAAACATACATGCATATTTTTAAAGGAGTAAAAAACACTAAAATCCTCAAAGGCATGGCACGTGTGTGAGGCTGCCAAGCTGCAGAGCTGCCACCAGGTTACGGCCGTTGTCACAAACGACCATGCCCGGTTGGAGGCTCAGCGGCGAAAACCAGAGGTCAGTCTGCTCTGTCAGACCCTGCAACAGCTCGGGAGCCGTGTGCCTCTTGTCACCCAAGCTGATTAGTTTCAGCACAGCTTGCTGATGCTTGCCCACTGCTGTGCTGTCGTGCCACGCACTACCGACTGCTGGCGACATGCTCAAACTTCTTAATTGAGAGATGGAGGTGGCGGAGGAGGAGGGGTGGGCTTTGGAAGAGGTGGCATATTACGCCTCAGATACCAACACCAAGGTAGGACCCGCTATTCTGGGTGTGGGTAGGATGTGAGCGGTCCCAGGCTCTGACTCGGTCCCAGCCTCCACCAAATTCACCCAATGTGCCATCAGGGAGATATAGAGATATAGTGGCCCTGCCCACCAGTACTTGTCCACGTGTCCATCGGTAAGTGGACCTTCCCAGTAAACGCGTTGGTGAGGGCACCGTTAATGTTGCAGGAGACATGCTGGTGTAGGACTGGGATGGCACACCGGGAAAAATAGTGGCGACTGGGGACCGCCGCCGCCATCATGTTTTTGAAAGCATCCATTTCCACAAGCCTGTAAGGCAGCATCTCCAGGCTGATTAATTTGGCAATATGCACGTTTAAAGCATGTGCATGCGGGTGGGTGGCGCGTATTTCCGCTTTGGCTCCAACGCTTGTGTTAGCGACAGCTGAACGCTGCGCTGAGAGACATTGCTGGATGGAGTAGAGGACCGTGGAGGTGAGGGGACAGGCCGGGAGGCGCTCGTGCCTACATCCTGGGAGGGGGATTGGATCTGTGTGGCAAGTTGTGGCACAGGGGAAGAGGCAGTGGTGCAACCCGGAGGCACTGAATGGCCTTCGTCCCACCTTGTGGGTTGCTGGGCCATCATATGCCTGCACATGCTGGTGGTGGTGAGGCTGGTAGTGGTGGCTCCCCAGCTGATCTTGGTGCGACATAGGTTGCACACCACAGTTCGTCGGTCGTCCGTGCTCTCACTAAAAAACATCCACACCTTTGAACACCTAGCCCTCTGTACAGACGCTTGACGCGAGGCGGTGCTTTGGGAAACAGTTGGGGAATTCTTCACTCTGCCCTGCTTCTCCGCCTGGCCACTCCACTGTGTCTTTCAGCCTGTCCTGCTGCTGCACTTGCCTCCCCCTCTGAAGCCCTGTCCTCAGTAGGCTTAGGAAGCCAGGTGGGGTCAGTCACCTCATTGTCCAGCAGCTCTTCCTCCAAATCCTCTGTGCACTCCTTCCTCGGACTTACTGCCCGTGCTACTTCCTCACTGACAGACAACTGTGTCTCATCATCCTCATCCACAAAAAGCTTTTGAGACAGTTTCCGGAAGTCCCCAGCCTCATCACCCAGACTCCGGGAACTTTCGAAAGGTTGGGCATCGGTCACGACAAACTCCTCAGGTGAGAGAGGAACCAATTTTTCCCACTCAGGGCAGGGACCCGAGAACAGTTCCTGGGAGTCTGCCTGCTCAGAATATGTTATTTTCATGGAGTGAGAAGGCTGGGGGGAAGGAGGAGCAGCCAGAGGACTCAGAGTTGCAGTCCCTAGGCTGGGAGTAGTAGACTGCGTAGAAGATTGGGTGGTCGATACATTGCTGGACGCATTTTCTGCCATCCACGACAGGACCTGCTTGCACTGCTCTGTTTGTAATAAAGGTCTACCACGCGGACCCGCAAATTGTGATATAAAACTGAGGAGCCCAGAAACGTGCCTCTCTCCTAATTCTTCAGCAGCTGGCTGTGATTCACCCCTCCACAGGAACTCGGCCTGTGCCCACACCCTCACTTGGACGCCCGCATCCGCATCCAAGTCCTCGACCCTTACCCCTACTCCTCATCATGGCGGATTAACGATAGAGCAGGGCCCAAATAGATTACCCCACTGTACAGCGCTGACAACTGTGGCTAATTCACCACACACAGAGAATTCTAGATAGCGGAGGCTCTATGCTGTGACTTGGAAAAATTAACCCGCTGTCTTGCGCTGATACCTAGGGGTAATTTACGCTCACAGAGACTTGTAGATAAGAGAGACTATATGGAGTGGGAGAAGACTCTAAAGCCAGTGGATAGCGCTAATACTGCGGCTATCTCAACCTTCCCCCCACCCCCCCAAGGAAAGGGTATTGTAAGACGCTCTGCACAGCGGCAGAGCTGAAATACTTTGCAGTGGCCTAGGAAATATTAGAGTACTGTTTCATGGTGAGACCTCTGCCTAATGCACTGCAGACTGAGAACCGTATAACTGCAAGGCTTTGTAGTGGACTAGGAAATATTAGAGTACTGTTTTGCGGTGAGACCTCTGCCTAATGCACTGCAGACTGAGAACATTATAACTGAAAGGCTCTACACTACTGCTCCCAGCCCGCCACAACTGTAATGCACACGGTAAGGAGTAGCTCTAAGAAGGACTGTTGGGGTTCTTGTAGAGAGGATGTCGACTGTAACACTTTCCCTATTTTAGTAGCTCTTTCCCTAAACTCTACGTAATGCACTGCAGACTGGGAAAAGTATACCTGAAAGGCTTTGCAGAAGCCTAGGAAATATTAGAGTACTGCTCTAAAATTAAAACATACATGTATATTTTTAAAGGACTAAAAAACACTAAAATCCTCAAATGTACATAAAATGTTTTTTTATCCACAGTACCTTTAGCAGGAAATAAATATAATACAAGTATTAATGAATAAATAGCAGTTACTATATCAGAAAAATATTACATTATTTAAAAAAATATTTTAGTACTGAAATATGTGTCTTCTCTTCCAAGAAATGTATTATTTGAAACAAAGCAAATTTACCTTCCTATTTAAAATGCTTGGCATTATTTTGTCCTGCTTGAAGATCCATTTTATTTTAGCGCACAACATTTTTAAAAAATATTCACCCTTATGCCAACTCCAAATTTCTTCTTCCATTGGAAAAATCTGGTTCTATCTGTTTGGCAGTTATGTTTTTTTCAATTTTTTAAAAATGTTTCTTCAATTGTATATAACGGGTATGCTTAGTGCATCATACATATGTCTTATTGCACATATACTGTAATACATAAATTACACTATGAGTTCTACATGTGATATGTTCCTTAGGCCTGTTTCACATGGGCAACGCGATATCGTCGTAAGAAAATGGTAGTGATATTGCATCGGTGGTTCGTATGATATCACTGCATTTTCTCGCGGCGATACTGCAATTTTGTGTTGGTACATAGTCGCAAGTCGTGCTACAAAGTGTATGGCTGTGAATGGCTGTGATTGGTTCATTGAGCGTTGTCTCTGATTGGCTGAGTGCCACGACACACAGGCAATCAGAAGCAACGCTTCCTGGGGGTGGGAATTTCCAATCCCCATCCAGAAGGCATGCCTGAAGACCAGCGCTTGGGACCGGGGAGAAGATGCAGCGGAGCTGGACAGCGCTTCTTGATGATGTATGTGTTTTTTTTCTGCAGCTAGGTCTTAGTTTAGAGCTTTGACAGTAGGATTTACTACAGTCAAAGTTGCATCGGGCTGCACGAAAACCGCGTTTTCGTGCGATTTGATGCAACAGAGAGGAAGGCTCCATAGGAAAAACATGGGCTACAAAACATTGCAAGTCACGTGCATATCGCAAAATCCATGACTCGCAATGTCACATGCTACAAAACATTGCAAATGTGAAGGAACCCATAGGAAAGAATGGGCTTTACATACATGTGATTTGTAGCATTGTCACAACCTGAGAAAATTGCGCAACTTTGTCGTCTGTGTGAAACAGACCTTAATACTAAATGGCTTTGTTTCTTCTGAAGCTGTCTATTTTCTTGATACAGCCTATTGATTTACATTTAAGGTAGTGATATACTTTACAATCCCACAAGACCTGAAGTCTACTGTTTCAAAAATATTTCCTGAGATTAATTTAGGAATAATTTTTTGTTGTATTGTGAGAGCTACAGTATTGTATTTCCCAGTTTGCATGCTCATCTAAGCACAAATTTTGGAATAGCTGGTGACATTGTTACTAGAGTTGAGCGAACATACTCTGCTGAGCTTGATGCTCATTCGAGTATTAGCGTACTCGAACGAGCATCAAGCCGTGTTCAACTCCACCCCAGTTTTGGCTCCTCCCAGCTGTGACGTGCCTGTTTTGGCCCCTCCCCGCGGCGACGCAGCGCGCGTCAATGGCAATTTTTTTGTCTGACAGGCAGGGGAGAGAGAGAGAGAGAGAGAGAGACACCTAGGGGAGAAAAAAAAAGCTCGGCACCCGGCGTAAAATCAGATGGTATTTTTTTAAATAATTTTTTTAACAATACTGCTTTGACTATTATATTGTGCTATAACCAGAATATTGAAATATGAGATAGTCTTTGGCTATATTTTCAATCTCCTGTCTAGTTTTTGTACCGGCATTCTATCATATCCTTTGACTGAAAACTGCTTGCTCCAGGTGTTGTGCCATGCATACAACTGTGCCTAATTCTTGTGAATTTTCCTTTCAAGATATTCATAAACTACCTTAGGAGATTACAGCTAGTCATTAAGATTAAATTACTGGAGGCAAAATTCGTTTGTGATAGTTCCTAGTGATTAATTGATCGTCTTCTATGAATACAGTTAGGTGCAGAAAATTAACTGACATCACTGATCTTAATTGACAGGTGGAAGACATTTAACTTATTCAAAGATTAGTCTACACAGGGACAATCCCCATCCCACTTAAAGAAAATGTCACCTATAGATCTACACCAGAAGACATCTGGGAAAATAGAGAATTTCTCCCATTGAGCCATATAGAGATTAGTGTAAAATCTGGTTTCCATGATGGTGCCCCATGTTTGAAAATCAAAAAAATGCCATTATAAATTAGGCAATTATCTTCCATTATAATCTGGATGTGATCCCCAATATATTTAATTTGATTCTCTTGCTGGCCTCCTTTTTTTTAAAACCGTGTCTGACTCATGCCACTTTTCCATTTTAATGACTTCATATAATAAGGATATTTATAGTGTCCCTAATACATTTGAATCTTAGCATGCTCAACTGTGTCCCAGGGGCTGAGGAGCGATAAGTGTAGTCTATTTTTTATTTTACTCCAGGCCAGCTGTTAATTTTTTTTTCTTTGTAGTTACAAGACCTCTGAAAGGGATAGATTTGAGATCAAAACATCTAAGGAATCACACTCTGAGAGTTTTTTTCATATAAATGGAAGGACTTAAGTAATCATTTCCTTACAGACAGTGCAATATAACAATTGCTGATCCCTTTCCACTACACCATATGGTAATTAAAGGCTAGTTTAACAGCTTCTTGGACAGGGTATGGTTACATTAATAGCACAATGACTATTGAAGATATAATATTCCTCTTTCTTCATGTTGAATATGCATAAAAATGTTGAGATATCATGACATCCACATGAGACCAGGGGACCGGGGAGAAAAGATTGTGCTTCCCTCTTGTTTTGGTATTCGCAGAGTCATGTAAAAAAAAGTGTGTGCCTTTTTTGCATGGTGGCATACTGCTTATCTCTGATTTTATGATATGTTTTAAATGAAAATAAAAAGATGTTAAAAAAGTTGCATAGATTCATGAAGAGTAAGAAGAGTTGTCCATTATGAAAATCCCTCTTCCTTATCAGCTGGGTAAATTACTGTATAATATGATTGTTCTCTTATAGTTTTAAGTGTTTTGTTCAACTTTAGTGAAACCCTAATTATGAAATTTTGAAGTGTGTGAAAATTATCTGTGTATTCATAGGCCAGATTAAAGTTGAACTTGTTCAGGATGATATGTTTCTATACACTCACTTGTTCACCTGGTTGTGTTTTATAACTAATTTTTTTAAATAGAAAAATGCCTTTTAAATACTAGGTTGCACATATTACTGCATCTTGATCAAGCCTTTCTGGACAATAGTCACTGAACAGATCAGTAAATTTTGCTTGTTGACTATTAAAGCCAACTCTGCACTTCTGCCCTTTTCATGTGAACCTCCCATTCATGCTATTAATGGCTGCAAAGCTATTGATTCCACTTAAAAGGAAATATTCTGACCCTCAATTTATTTAAAAAGAAAATTTCACAGATTTGCCGATTCGAACAATTGGCCTCTTGGGAATCTCATACTAGAAGTGTATTTTTACAAGTTTTGCAACTCTGGTTGGATTATGCAAAAAGCTCCTAACAAAGTGACATACCATAAATAGCCTTCCTCTATGCCTTCACTCTAAGGCCTTAGTCAGACGGGCGTTTTTTCGCGCGATTTGCGCATCGCATGTCGCATGCGCATGTGCAAATCACGTGACCGGAGGCGAAAAATCGCGTGAAAAATCTGCACCTAGCCGCGTTAATCGTCGCAGCAAAACGCCCGTCTGACCGGAGAAAAATCGTCGTGCGCATCAAAATGCGCATGAAACTTCGTCTGACCGGCGAAAAAAATGATTTTGGTGTGCACATAAAATGCAGAACGCAGATAGGCGCGATCTGCGAATCGTCGTGTCCTATAATTTTTCGCATATCCGCATAAAAAGCGGACATGTGACCGATACCATAGCGAACCATTGGTTCTATATATTCGCAAATCGCATTCGCATGCGCAAATCGCGTGAAAAAACGCCCGTCTGACTAAGGCCTTACAATGGCCTTTCCCCATACACACTGTGTTCCGCTCTCCTAGAGACTAGGTAAAAACATCTAGCAATTACACTCTTCTCTCGAAATTCCCAAGCATGTTAGACTATCCAATGATACCAGTTTACCCTGTTGGGTTGTTTGTGTTCACACTGTATGTGCACTGCAATTTTCACTGCTACTTCTGATCCTGACATTATACAATGTGAATGTTTTATATCTACTGTTTAAAAATAAAAAGAGATTGCACAAAAAATACTTGGTTGCACAAAAAACATTTTTATGATGATAAGGCTAATCGAATACTCAAATTCATTAAAGTTTGCTGTCAGGACAAATATTGATCCTTTTTGAAATAATTGAATTTTTCTTTAGATTAAAAATATTTTGGTATTGATTATATTCTGTTTCCATGTTTCCCAAATCAGTCACTAAGGTTAATTTTCCTTTTTAGGCCTTGTTCAGACAAGCTTTTTTTTTTGCGCACAAATAGCCACGCAAAAAGAGGGCATCTATTAGAACAAATGGTTTCCTATTGAAGCATTCAAATGAACGATTTTTAGACACGCAAAATACTCGCACCTGCAAAAGCTAAAACATGGGTGGCTACAATGCCTGCATCTTAGGTGTGTGCTGCATGAAAAGATAGGACCTGACTCATCTTTGGTGCATGTTGTGCAGGAGTTCCTATTGACTCCTATGTGAGCTGAATTAACATGCAGCACACACCACGGATCATGTGAACTAACAAATCATGTGTAAATGTAGATTAAAATCAATGAATGGCTGAGTGCTGCCTCTGATTGGTCACAATGCTCAGCCAATCAGAGGCAGCTCTTTCTGCAGGCGAGGATTTTTCAATCCCTGGCCAACAGAATACAGATGAAGGCCTCAGTCACACGGGCGCATCGGCACCCGTACACCGGCGCCGATGCGCCCGTGTGACTGACACCAGCAGACGGACGTACCTGCAGACTGCCGTCTCTCTGCAGCGCTGGAGGAAAGAACATGTGACCGGCTTCATTGCCGGTCATGTGTTCTTTCCTCCGGTGCTGCAGAGAGACGGCCGTCTGCAGGTACGTCCGTCTCCTTCCTGCAGTCACATGGGCGCATCGGCGCCGGTGTACGGGTGCCGATGCGCCCGTGTGACTGAGGTCGAAGACTGACCGGGATGGGGAGAAGAGCTGGACAGCACTTCTAGGTGAGTTAATTTTCTTTTTTTAACAGCTAGGGATGATTTTTGGCTAGGGCTTATATTTCCAGTCCTCCAAACCCCCCAAAAAATAATCACTACAGGGGTTGCCTTCATCCCATTGCCCCCAATGTGGCGGCAGCAGCGTCCGCCCCATTGAAAGCAATGGAATACCATCATGGTCCTCTGCCACAACTGTAATGGGGGGGGATTCTTTCATCCCCACAGGGAGTCCCATCATCACTGAACACTGTGACAGTGCTGTCAGTGTTCAGTGATGAAGGGACTCACTGCAGGGATTAACAGAACATCATACAATGTCTTTACGCACAACACAAACCCTACTGGCGCTCATTATAGGCACGCATGTCCTATCTTTAGCAGGTGCGAGTATTTTGCGCCTCTAAAAAATGGACATGTGAACACTGCATAGGAAACCAATGGTTCTAATAGACTCAAATTTTTTTGCGCACATAGGCAAGCAAAAGGATTACTTGTCTGACCGAGGCCTTATGGAGTTTTTCTTCTGAATAAGCTTTTCTTGTCTTATTTTTCCATATGCTACAAAAAAATCCCATTTCCTCTATGAAGTTTACTCTCAGATCAATTGTATTATACCTAGAATCATTATTTTATCCTGATTTATTTTTATTTATGCTGTTATTATTATTGACATTATTTTTTCTTCATATTTCTTTTTTTCTGCTCTTTTGGAGTATGGGAATTTTGAAGGATAATACCTCTGGTATTAAAATATGGTTTCAACAGTTTTGGAACATGTCAAAATGATTCTGCATAGATATTTTGTTGTATAATTTAATTTTAAATGGTTTCACGACAAGGATTATTTCTCTTTATTTCTGTTCTTTGTGATAATGGAATTGATCTTCTTCAATAGAATCAATATGAATAGGAAACTGTTAGGGGATTTCACTGACCATGCAGTTATTAGTCGGCTGGAATTAATTTAAAAAAGCTATTTGCTTGATTACTTCCATTACTTCCTCTAATGTAGAATCATAGAATCGTAGTTAAGAGAGCTTCAAGGTCATCGGGTCCAACGCCCTGCTCAGTGCAGGATTAATCAAATCATTCCAGACAGATGTCTGTCCAGCCTTTGTTTGAAGACTTTCCCAAAAGGAAAACTCACCACCTCCCATGGTGCCTGTTTCACTCATTGATGACCTTCACTATCAAAAAGTTATTTCTAATATCTAACCTGTGTCTCCTCTCTTTCAGTTTCATCCCATTGCTTCTAATCTTTCTTTGTGCAAATAAGGGCTTATTCCTCTGCGCTGTCACAGTCCTACAGATATTTGTGAAAAGCTATTACATCTCCTCTCAGCCTTCTTTTTTGCAAGCTAAACATTCCCAAGATCTTGGTTTGCAGATTGCTTACCATCTTGGTAGCTCTTCTCTGAACTTGTTAATGTTTGTCAATGTATTTTTTACATTGGGGTGCCAAGAACCGTACATAGTATTTCAGATGAGGTCTGACCAAGAAAGGGTAGAAGGGAACAATTACTTCAAGTGATCGAAACCCCATGCTTCTCTTAATACATCTCAGAATTGTGTTTGCCTTTTTTGCTGCTGCATCACACTGTTGTCTCATGTTCAGTCCATGATCTATTTATACACTCAAGTCTTTTTTATGTGTGCTGTTGTTTAGCCCAATTCCTACTTTTCTGTAGGTGCCTTTGTATTTTTCTTGCCCAGATGTAAGACTTTGCATTTCTCCCTGTTAAATACCATTCTGTTAGTTGCAGCCCACTCTTTAAGCTTGTCTAAATCCTTTTGAATCTACTCTCTCTTCTCTAGTGTTAGCTATCCCTCCCAGCTTTGTGTTGCTAGTAAATTTCATCAGTATCTTGTCAATTCCCTCATCTAGATCATTTATAAAAATGTTGAATAACACTGAGCCCAGGACAGAACTTTGTGGTACCCCACTGGGACATTCTTCCAATTGGATGTGCAGCCATTTATGACCACTCTTTGAGTATGATCACTAAGCCAGTGGTGAATCTGCATAATAGCTGCCTTGTTGATCATATAATTGGTCACTTTTCCAATAAGTAGTAATTGTCATACACTTCTAATGGGACATTATCCCTTCTAAATGCATTTTTTTATGTCTTCCTCTTGTACTTTAACCCAACCCTGTTTAATCCGTCATAATTTTTCAATTTCTTCCATCCCTTTGCATAGTTTTTAGTATTCCTTACAGTGTACTTAACGTTTCAAATGACTTTTCAGAATAAGCTTCCATAAGGAGTAGTATTATTTATTGCTATTAAACTGTATTATGCCCATCATGCATTTTTTACAAGGTTTCCAATCAGCAAGCTGCATATCTAATTTTCAATTTACTCTTAGAAGCTGGTGGGTGGAGACTTCTGTTATGATGTCTTTTATACACAGCATCATGAAGGATAACATCATAGCACTGAGCAGTGTAGATGCAATTCCAGTAACTGTAAATGACCATCATTTACTTATGTCTCCTCCTCCTCTCATCTCTAAAGATTTAAGGTCCATTTAGATGCAACGATCGTCGATCAAAAGAGAGCGATGGTTTTGCTTTTAAGACGAACATTTAAACATAACGATTATCGTTGGAAAATGGACTATAAATAGAGATGAGCGAATCTACTCGTTTCGAGTAATTACTCGATCGAGCACCGTGATTTTCGAGTACTTCCGTACTCGGGTGAAAAGATTCTGGGGGTGGGGGAGGCGTGGCGGAGCGGGGGTAGCACCATGGAACAGGGGGGAGCCCTCTCTCTCTCCCTCTCCCCCCCACTCCCCGCGGCAACACGCCACTCACCCACGGCGCCCCCCGAATCTTTTCGCCTGAGTACGGAAGTACTCGAAAATCGCGGCGCTCGGGCGAAAAAGGGGCGTGGCCAAGTAGGTTCGCTCATCTCTAACTATAAACAATAATTAAATGATAGTTTGTTTAAATGGCATGTGCTTCAGTGAAGGTAAAAAAAAATAGGTAAAAATCGTTAAACGACTGAATGATTTTCACTTAAACCAAATTATAAGCGGACTACCAAATGATGGATTTTAAGCGGACTGAAAGAAAACGATGAATGAATGACGAAGAGTGCACAATGGACGCGCATTTACACGTAACGATTATCGCTCAATTGCGACACTTTTAACGAATTGTGAGGGATGATCGTTGCATCTAAATGGGCCTTTATGTGGCCAGCATGAGTCATCATCATCCTTCACTTTCTGTTATCCATCTTGGTATCTCTGTTGCTAGAGAAGGACTTCACTCAACAAAAGGCAGTGGACAGCAAATTATAAGGAAGGGAGACCCCTATTTGCCATCACTTTGGAAGGCTTTTTCAGCACAAATTGTCATTTTAAGTAAATAAAGTGATTTCCTATGAAAAGTTAATGACTATTTAGGTTGTATTTATGTTTTCTATTACATAATGCTCAGTCTAAATTAAACTGATAAAAGTCATACAACATAGTGTAACAGTCCTTTAAATATTTTGGATCACTCAAATCCCGTGCTACCCTTTTTATGACAGTAAAACTTTGTAGAATATTCGGTTTCAAATATTTTTTCAAAGATCTCTCTGGTGAGAAGTTTTTCTAGTGTTTTAACTACTCCTTTAACAAAACTTGTGTTCTGTTGGATACATAAATCTTCACTTTTGGGGAAAATTAAAGGAATTATGTATAGTTTTGATTTTGTGCAATCTTTACTTTAAGAATTCATTCACATGAGCATATTTTACACATGTATTATGTATGTATTTTTTATGGATGTAACATGGACAGAAATCTGCATACGCACCAAATTAGCACTTAGAGGTCAGTCACACAGGCGCATCGGCACCCGTACACAGGCGCCGATGCGCCCGTGTGACTGAGCCCTTCCTGCAGGAAGAAGACGGCCGTACCTCAAGACGGACGTCTCTCTGCAGCGCTGAAGAAAGAACACATGACCGGCAATGAAGCCGGTCACATGTTCTTTCTCCCGGCGCTGCAGAGAGACATCTGTCTTGTGGTACGGCCGTCTTCCTCCTGCAGTAACACGGGCGCCGATGTGCCCTCAATACGCACATATACATACAGTGAATACGGTGCAATTTGCAAGCACCAAAACTGCATACTCCCATGTGAATTGACCCTTAGGGGAGCAGGAGAGTGATTGCTAGCTACCTAACTACATAGAAACAATAAAAATGGTTTTGCAAACCAAGTTTTGAACTTTGCCTCAAGAAAATGGCAGCACCCTACTAATAGCTAGAAACCTGTTCCTATTTCATAAAGGACATGCATGCCTACATTTTAATGGCTTTGAGTGTAAGGGAGATGAGTTCTAGAGGACATTGAGAGAAATAAAGGTGGAGAAAGAGAATGAAAAAGAGTGAGATAGGAGAGGGACATATATATTAAGCCTCCCTTTTATGTACCTAAAGATTGTAATTTGTTTGGCAATTTATATGTTAATACTAGAAAAACTTTCTTTTGTTCCTTTGGGTTCATAATATCCATTGCTTGTTCACTACAGCTAAGCATTAATGAGAGTGCAACTGAACATTTTAGACAGGTATATTTTTGGCTTACATGAGAAAGGCTTTGCAGTAGCCAATCTTCTCATACAACCAGTAAGATAATGGACTAAAATGTTAGCTATCAGCTATGCTTTGATATTTGTTCATTAGGCTTTGCAAATGGATTCTTGATGAGTCTGACAAGTACTAGTAATGAATGTAATTTAAAGGCTCTTTTTACTTTCTCCTTCTTCTAAGCAAGCTTGATTGACAAGACCTTACTGTCAAAGGCGAATTTAAAAAAAAGTCTACAAATTAGTGAATGCAGATACTTATTGTTTAAGAATAATATAAGTACTATGTTCAAATGCATTTTTCAATGTCATATAGTTGTGCCACATTTTCATACCTTGTGTCATGCCTTTCCTCCAAAAATATACAAGTGTTATAGGTATAAAACTAGGGTCAAGAAGGATATAATTTCTCCTTAGGGAGAGCTCCTAGAAGGTGTAAGGAGATTTATAAGGTCATCTATGCTTCTTTGGAAAACATGCAAATAGGAAGATGGAACAATACTTCTACAGTGCCACTTATTGAAAGGTAACATTCCTGCAAGTCAATGTTACACTTTTTAAACAAGCCTTGTGACAATGACTGGGTCTGGTGAGCCAAAGCCAGAATAACCATGAACAGAGCTGTTTCAGGGTAGTTGCCCTTCAATAATGTACAGTAGGCGTCTAACTTGATTAGTGCGAGGCCTATATGTGGTTCAGGATGGGTATAATTTCTTCACCCATAAAAGGTGTGAGGAAACTTATAAACCAATCCATACACCTTCCAGGTGCTCTCCATAAGGAGAAACAATATCTTTCCTGACCCGCGTCTCTAGGCTTCTCAATAGCCAAGTCAGAAACCTGCTGCACACTGATGAGGGTCAATTACTCTTAAACAGCTATCTGTGTGTGGCTATGCTGGCTTTGGCTCACACTTCCCAGTCATTGTCACAAGGCTTGAAAAATAATCTGACATTGGCTTGCAAGAATGCTACCTTCCAATAGGTGGTGCTGCAGAGGTATTGTTCCATCTAACCATTTAGCTATAAAACTAAAAGCACAATATAGGTTTCTAGATAACAAACTTGTTACTGTAAATCAAAGGAGAAACAAGTAATGATATGTTAATGAAATGAGACATTGATCAATTTATCTGGAAAATTGTCTGATGGAAGAATCTTACACCTTAAAGCAGATATTAAAAGAGATGAATGTGTTTGATTAGAAAAAGATGTTAACTTCTCCAAAATCAGCATCCAGGAACTGTGGCTGCTATAACTACAACTAAGAGATTGGTGTCTTGAAAGGGGAGAACCATTATATTACCTCAGCATTTTCTAAAAAATTTGCTTAAAACTAGGATTTCAAAAACAGAAAACCTGATAATAGAGTTGCTGATGATACTTGAAGCCAATACCTCACACCCAACAATATATTGGTTTCAAGTTCTAACATTAACTCTAGGAAAGCAACCATGTGTTCTAATAGGAACTTTGCAACTACAGTATATGGCCGCCTGCAGACGAGCGGGTCGGATCCGGCAGCGAGAATTCTCTCCGTCTGCATAGGAGTGCGTATTGTAATGCACTCCTATGCAAACTTTCAGTGGCGGAAATCCCGTGGGAAAAACCGCCGCGGGATTTCCGCCCGTTTGCAGGCGGCCTATGTCTATTTTATCTTTGGCAACATGGAACCCCAGCTTGAACAAGTTAATGCGCCAATGCATGTAGTAAATTGCCATAGAACAACATCAATAAGGCCATTGAAGCTTCCACATCCATTG